>NC_137873.1:42819237-42834265 GCF_963924005.1 Protomyctophum bolini
CAATACACAACACGACAATAAACCTGAACCTTGAAGCTTCCTCACGCGACAGTGAGGATAAATTCAAACTGCAATAATAATACTATACATCGCCATACAAACATGTGGCCTTGGGAAGCTTGTCTGTGCTGTGCTGTGCTGTGCACCGTGACTCATAAAGGCACAACATAGGCTACTCGCACAGGCCTGCCTCCCCATGGCTATTGTTGATCTGTTTCAATCGTTCAATCCATAAGGTCACAATGTTGTAACATAATGTTTTTCCTTTTTTTTTTTAAATGTTTTTCCCTCCCCATAGTCATGGCCAAATCTCATGGCCGTGCGTGCGTGCGTGCGTGCGTGCGTGCGTGCGTGCGTGCGTGCGTGCGTGCGTGCGTGCGTGACTGTAAAGTGCCTGTATACAATGCACAACAATAAACCTGAACCTTGAAGCGACAGTGAGGATAAATTCAACCTGCAATAATAAAGTTTTGTGTATTGTATTACAGATACCTACTTTACAGTCAAATGTATATGAATGAATGAACCATTGTAAAGCGCTTTGAGCACTTGGGAAAAGCACTATAAAAATTCAATTCATTATTATTAAATGTATTTTTTGTTTGGCTCCTCAGATATTGTATAGCAGCACAAGTAATGGACATTTAAATAAAAAGGAAAAGAACAAAAAATACACCAATTAAAAAAAGAAAATCAACATAGTTGTATAACGGTTTTCCAGTGTCCTATATATATATCTAATCATTAGATGTTGATCTAATGTAAACTTATTGGGAGCATTTGCCAGTGTCACTGTCTTTGTTCATAACACACTGTCGGGAGGGACGGGGTAGTTAGATTCATAACACACTGTCGGGAGGGACTGGGTAGTTAGATTCATAACACACTGTCGGGTGAGACGGGGTAGTTAGATTCATAACACACTGTCGGGTGAGACGGGGTAGTTAGATTCATAACACACTGTCGGGTGAGACGGGGTAGTTAGATTCATAACACACTGTCGGGTGAGACGGGGTAGTTAGATTCATAACACACTGTCGGGTGAGACGGGGTAGTTAGATTCATAACACACTGTTGGGTGAGACGGGGTAGTTAGATTCATAACACACTGTTGGGTGAGACGGGGTAGTTAGATTTGGGGGCGCTCATCATCTCATTCTCGACAATCTCCCACCCAGTCACGCTGGCCAATCACAATTGGTGTCCTCACATTTGTCTTCAATGTTCGTGTTTACGCACTTCTGTCTTCAATGTTTGTGCTTCCACAGACCCTCAAAGCTGGGCAATAGGAGGGGCTAGCGCCGCTCAAAAATGTACTTTTTAGTACCACTGCCCCACTGTAATCTTTGGCACTATAGACCCCAGTGTGGGGTCCTCTGTGCAGGGGAACAGTGGGACAATGGAAGGAATGCAGACAGATTATGGACGTTAGACTCCAGGTCTTCAAGACGCTGCTTGAATCCGCTTTTCCCTATGATTCATTATTGATTGGGTCGCGTGCAGCCGGGCCCCGCTCCACAGGTGCACCGCGCTGCGTTTCAACGATGTTCTGTTTCGCCTCCAGTGTTTTCGTTCTCCCTGAGCCTGTAGCGACGCATCTCGGTGTGATTATGCCCAAAGCCGTACGCTATAGTGCTGCACAATCAATGAGATCTATATTCAGACACCACATGTGATCTCATTGCTACACTTGAGCCAGAATGGTGCAGCACTAGTCGGCTGTCCAATTCACTTTAGTTACTCTTTATGTTTTAGCTACAAGAGAGAGACTTTAAGGGAAGTTGTATATTTATACAACGCAGTTTCGGGAGAAAAGACCTCCTTCCACTTGACCTTATATAACCACTCCTCCCTCCTTAACAACCACTCCTCCCTCCTCATCAAACTCACCTGCCTTTCATTATCACCCGGCCAATCCCCGGTGCAATCACCACAGTATAAATACACCTGCGATCGGATCTCTCAACTCTCAAGTTGTTTGTTCTGCTCCACGACAGACCAAACATGGGTTGTGAGTATACTGCACTTGTAGATCGGCTATTTTCACTAATTCTTCAAATTCGCCATTCCGCATTCATCTCATTCCGTTTCAATAAACTGTTGATCTTGAGCGAAGGTGTGGTCTCTTCCTAGTGAAGAGAGAGGTTTAAGTCATGCCCTTTGATGTTTTCTGTTTAAAGCCACAGTATAGTTGACTCAATAGGTGCCACATTTTGAATGTAGTAAATAATGTTCAGCAACTGCAGACTATTATTAAATGACAAATATTTTCATGAAAAAGAAGAGAATCGTGATCTCAGTTCTTGTTCGAGGGAAAATCGGGATTCACATTTTAGCAAGAATTGTGCTGCACTACTTACTGTACACACTACTGTAGTATTTGAGTCAACTGATTCCACAGTTACTGTACTGTGTACACCCGCATAGCTTAACCCATTCTGACCTGAGATCAGATTCATACGAGGTTTCCACTGGACACACACTGGTCTGATTAACCCATTCTGACCTGAGATCAGATTCTAAAAATGTCAGTCTTTCTTCGATTTTTCAAAAATAGCTGACCTACAAGCTCGTAGCGCGCCACTCGGTGGCGCGCTATGAGCTTGTAGATCTGCTATTTTTCAATAGCTAAAGCATAACGTGATGCTAACACCAAAATGGGTTCCCGTTCAGAATGGGTTAACCATTTAAAAGCTTTTTCCTTGCCTATAGTTGAACTCATAGCGTTTTGAAGGTTTGGTAATAATGGGGGATGTCAAGACTTAACTTGACGTCGCTTTCAAATGTGTATTTATTTCTCTTTTTTTCCCGTGCAGGGTGGAGAGCGTGACGTATGGCGTTTATAAGCCCTGACGTTTGTATTTGATGTTTTTTTTATCTCGCCCCAAACAGAATGTACAGACGCACCTCCAACATGGTGGGACTCAGCTACCCGCCGTCTGTCATATCCACGCTCAAGGTACGGGCATGCTGTGCGTGATATTCATGAGGATGCACATGCAGTACAGTACAGTACATACACGCAGGAACAACTGGATTCAGGACTCACACACGACACAGGCAACACAGGACTCACAAATACAAGAATGGACAAACTATTACATCAATAATAATAATAACCAGTATTACGCCTTAACCATTCTGACCTGAGATCAGATTCATACGAGGTTTCCACTGGACACACACTGGTCTGATTAACCCATTCTGACCTGAGATCAGATTCTAAAAATGTCAGTCGTTCTTCGATTTTTCAAAAATAGCAGACCTACAAGCTCGTAGCGCGCCACTCGGTGGCGCGCTACGAGCTTGTAGATCTGCTATTTTTCAATAGCTAAAGCACGACATGATGCGATAAAGCAACCGCTAGGGCTGGAGACACTCTACAAGCTGAAACAAGCGTTTAAATTGCTTATTAAATTTAGTCAACCGGTTCCATGTTTTTCAAAGAAGTTGTGGCCGCAGAGGCAACAGTTACTGCCGGTTGTTTTTCCCCCCAGCGAGTTCTACACAAAAATATTAAGCCAATAGCATGTACTACGTACTGTAGTATGTTATCACACTTGTTTATTTTGATAGGCCCTGCGGCTGCCCTATAGGCTATTTATTTGTGAAAGAGAGACAACTAAAGGCATGAGCTAAAATGTTGCTGTAGTCTTTTATATGATCTACTGCAATAATAACAAATTATCAAATATACTTTAGACCTTTATCCTCCGACCTTTACTTTTTGGATACAATGTGCAGAAAAGGGTATAAGGACTGTGTAAAGTGGAAAACACGCGCCGGTTCTGAAACACCCGTGGGACTTCATCTCGGAGCTACAGCGGAGGGAGAGGTCCCATATGGGGCTAGTGATGCAGCAGCTCCTCTGACATAAATACATTTGGTTCAACAGATATATCTATAAATTGTGTATTCATCAGCATAGCTATATGGAAGCTAACAAGATGTTCTCTTAACCCATTCTGAACGGGAACCCGTTTTGGTGTCAGCATCATGTTATGCTTTAGCTATTGAAAAATAGCAGATCTACAAGCTCATAGCGCGCCACCGAGTGGCGCGATACGAGCTTGTAGGTCTGCTATTTTTGAAAAATCGAAGAACGACTGTGACATTTTTAGAATCTGATCTCAGGTCAGAATGGGTTAATCAGACCAGTGTGTGTCCATAGTGGAAACCTCGTATGAATCTGATCTCAGGTCTTTCTCAGGAATGGGTTAACACCTAGCAGAAGCATATTCATGTACAGAATCCCAAAGGCAGCTCCCTTGTGCAACACCGTGTCGTATTTCCATGACACACGACGTGTTCTCCAAGTCTAATAAAAAACGTCCTTCCTGTTTTGTATGTTTTGAAACGCCGTTTTAGAACACATTCTGAGAGCGCAGCCCTCGTGGCTCTCGTGGGATTTAGGAAGATTTCATGGTCAACAGTCAGTTTGGAATGAGCAAATGAGACGGGCGAGGGGTTCAAGGTCAGCTTCAAGGGGAATCTGTAGCGTCCCTAAATGAGGCTCTGCCTTTTTTCCTTTAACCCATTTTGACCTGAGACCAGATTCTACAAAATGTCTTCTAAATCATGACAGCTTTCTGAAAAACCCTATGTTTCTATGTCAGTCCTTTTCTCAAACATTTTCATGTCAAGGACCCCCAAAAATATATGCAATTGGCCGCCGACCCCTGTCTGTTCCAGGGACCTTCTAGAATTTGAGTTAAAAATAGATTTGCTATTTGTCAATAGCTGAAGTATGACATAATGCTACCAAAAGGCGTTCCCGCCCAGAATTGGTTAACCCATTCTGACCTGAGACAGATTCATACGAGGTTTCCACCGGACACACACTGGTCTGATTAACCCATTCTGACCTGAGATCAGATTCTAAAAAAATGTCAGTCGTTCTCAGATTTTTCAAAAATAGCAGACCTACAAGCTCGTAGCGCGCCACTCGGTGGCGCGCTATGAGCTTGTAGATCTGCTATTTTTCAATAGCTAAAGCATAACATGATGCTGACACCAAAATGGGTTCCCGTTCAGAATGGGTTAAAGCCATTAAATAATGAGATTGGCTCCCTTGTCAATCTGAATACCTGCTCACAGACAGACTCCATGGTTTATCTTGTGAAGCTTAAAAAAAAGGGTTTACCTGTCAGTATAAATTAATACTTTGATGACCTGCTTTTTGCGCATTTACATGTAGGCCTTTTGGACTGTATATAGCCTGTATTATTTTATTATTCTTTTATTATTCTGTTTGTGTGTGTGTGTCTGTGTGTGTGTGTGTGTGTGTGTGTGTGTGTGTGTGTGTGTGTGTGTGTGTGTGTGTGTGTGTGTGTGTGTGTGTGTGTGTGTGTGTGTGCGCGCGCGCGCACACTGCTCATTCAGTTGCAGTACATATAGTGAGTTCATGCGAAATGTGTGTTTTTAGTTTTTATGATTGCAAAACCTTTCTTGTTTTAATTCTGTGTCTCCAAACAGCATGTGGACAAGTGGTCCTTTGACGTGTTCACCCTAAACGAGGCCAGCGGGGACCACGCGCTCAAATTCATATTCTACGAGCTGCTCACGAGATACGATCTCATTAACCGATTCAAGGTAAAGTCATTGGGGACTCCTTCTCTCTCTCTCTCTCTACCTCCAAATCTTGTCATGTCGTGTCTCTCATGAGTCATTGGGATATTGGCAAAAAAACGCAAATATACTCGCTTCCACTTCATTATGCCTATTCTCGGTCCGACACGATTCCATCCTCTCTTAACCCATTCTGACCTGAGATCAGATTCATACGAGGTTTCCACGGGACACACACTGGTCTGATTAACCCATTCTGACCTGAGATCAGATTCTAAAAATGTCAGTCGTTCTTCGAATTTTTCAAAAAATAGCAGACCTACAAGCTCGTATCGCGCCACTCGGTGGCGCGATACGAGCTTGTAGATCTGCTATTTTTCAATAGGTAAAGCATAACATGATGCTAACACCAAAATGGGTGCCCGGTCAGAATGGGTTAAGTGTCAGATTGATATTCATCAGCGTCTCTGCACAGATATTGCGAGATAGAGACAGGGAAATAGGGCTGTCGTCACAGTTGGCCACACTCTGTCTCAACGGGTCATCGCTCAGCAAAAACAAAGCTGGGGCTACTTCACGCTGGAGTGGACTATTGTTACAGAACCCATTGTCTAGGGGTTAAAAGGCAATGCAGCATATGAAGGAGAAACGGAAACCAAGGTCAAATGCGAGAATTTATTCACAAATAATGTTGAATAATAAAGATAATCAAGAAAAGTGTACAATAAATGGCTCCTAACTAAAAAAGAAAAGACAATAAACTTAATTATTCCTTTCCGAGGGGAAATAGTGTCCAACTTTACAAATAAGGCAAAACAGTTAGTTAACGCAGTATAGTACGACGGATGGGGGAAAGACCCTGGAAGATGTTTCCCCAGTGACTGTCTGGGGGAGAATGAGCTTACTGTAGTAGTGTGAGAGCTACGGCCGTTAGCTCCTTCACGTGACTGTCAGCCAATAGGGGAGGTTGATCAGTTCAATTCTTACGTACATTCTCTGGAAAATATCGTGTCCGGGGGAAATTACATTTGACGGATGTTCCGGAGGATATATCCGCCGATAGCTTTCTCTGACTTACGTTGTGAACAGGCTTTTCTTTACGCAGATGAGTAAGCCTGGGACAGAGTCTAGGGTTCATACCATAACTGCTGCTCGTATATATATATATATATATATATATATATATATATTAGAAGACATCGAAGATAATTCCATACATATATACTATACCAACGAGTAAGACGCGCAAACGCGGGAAGCGAACGCAGCTCGTACATATTTGGGTTTTGGACGTATAGCTGCTTTGGGGACTCCTTATATGGTGCCCCTTTTGTGCCCATATATGGAGCTGAGTGGACCTGGCCCCTTTTGTGCCCATATATGGAGCTGAGTGATTGCTGATGCAACACACTCCATATTTGGATAGCGGGACAGACAGACAGACAGACAGACAGACACACAGACATGATCTGCTAGGTCTCATAGTAAGTGCTCTTCGCAATAATTTCACCATATAAATATATATATAATAGCAATAAACATAGATATTTATAATCCAAAATAACACGCATAACTCATAATTAATCATAAACACACATGACCATAGTGTTGACAGGACGGAAGCTGAGGAAGACATCGCCGTGAACAGCACGAGTAATGAACTGAAACCTGCACTGCTTCTTCGTAACGAAGAGGCTTAGATGAATCGATCGTGATTCACGAGTAGTTTATGGAAAATAATGATCTACACGGATTCCTGCTGAGCTGTGCATGTGTTGACATTTTGACAGTACTGTAGTGTACATGCATGATAACCAATCACAATCGGAAAATGTCAAACATCGCGTCCCCCTCCAACGGAAAGAAAGGGGCATAAGAAATGTGAAATCATAACAAATATGTTTTATCGAAGAAAAGGCGGCGATCCGAGCACTCAAAAAGGTATAGACATTTTTCTAACACATGATAAATATTTAATCAAGATACTCTTAGCATCAAGTAAAAAAGCAATCACACGACGCTGGTACCAACAGGACCCACCAACGAAAGATCAATGGATGGACATTATTGAGGAACTGTATTCTATGGAAAAACTAACATTCATACTGAGACTACAAGAGGATAAATTCTATAAAAAATGGGAAAAGTAGAATCTCTTATCTCAGCCTAGCGATATTGCAATAGAATTTCATTGAATGTTTATTGTAATATGAAAAATGCAGCCTTTTTTCTTTTACTTTTTGTCCTTTTTCTTTTCTTTTTCTTTCCCGTATTGTCTTGTTAGTTGTTTTTTTGTTTGTGTCTGTTCTTCCTCCAATAAAAATTAAGTGAAAAAAAAAAAATGTATAGAAATGAGGAGAGGGTGGATACAAAATCAAGGTACTCTATTAGAAAAGTTTAAAAAGCCAACATGTTTCGACTCTCGAAGGAGTCTACATCAGGGCAGGTAGAAGGTTTTATTAATATGTTTTATTGTAATTTTAACCGGATAATTTAACTTTTGTTTCTCTCTCTCTCTGTGACGCTCTTTCACGCCATCTTAACTGACATCTTAATTGACGTTGCCACTGTGCTTTAGATCCCCATCTCTGCGGTGGTGTCGTTCGTGGAGGCTCTTGAAGTGGGCTACAGCAAACACAAGAACCCGTACCACAACCTGATCCACGCGGCAGACGTCACGCAGACCGTCCACTACCTGCTGCTCAAGACGGGCATGGTGGTGAGGCGCGCACGCACACACACGCACGCACGCGCACACGCACACGCACGCACACACACACACACACGCACACGCACACGCACACGCACACACACACACACACACACACACACACCTTCTCCTTCTTCTTCTTCTCCTCCTCCTCCTCCTCCTCCTTCTTCTTCTTCTTCTCCTCCTCCTCCTTCTTCTTCTTCTCCTTCTTCTTCTCCTCCTCCTCCTTCTTCTCTTCCTCCTCCTCCTCCTCCTCGAGAATCCACAAGGGATCCTTTTTTGGGGGGGGTAAACAGAGATACAGTGATATCCAAGGAAAATCACAGTCATGTTGGAGAAGAATATCGACGCACGTTTCTGGCAATGGGCCTATGGTGCTTATGGTGACAATCATCATGTCAGTAACACCTTTAGACATTTTCCAATATATAAATATAAACCTTTCACATTTTGCACATTTTTGCACTAGATCTGAGGGTATACAGTTGGCCTCACACTAAAACATAATTTAGATTATGGTGAGTTAGTTCTCACACGGTGAGGTTTTGCCCGCCATGTGTACGAACGACGGTTCGTCAGCGCCTGCAGTGGCTCCGTGAGCGTCTCCAGATATCTGGCATGTTTCATCTGTCGCTGTCTGTCGGCGACTGGAGATCATGCAGCGTGAAATGTGTTGAGAGCAGATACTGTACATACTGTACAGCCGTTGAGAATACAGGACAGGTGTCTGTCTGTCCGTCCGTCCGTCCGTCCGTCCGTCCGTCCGTCCGTCCGTCCGTCCGTCCGTCCGTCCTTGGCATCAGCGGAACAAGTCCCACGTCAGGCCATCAAGGAGCTATCCAGACTGGCAGAGTGGAGCAGCCAGTGGCTCATGGCTGAAAAGGAAAGACCCTATAGCTGGTCTCCGGAATAAGCAGGCTTGGCAGATGCAGAGGGGGGGTGCTTCTGGGACACCAGAATGCACTGCTGAGCCTACTGGTAGACGTGGGGTTAAATCAGTGAACGTTGGTGAAAGTAGGACCCCACTTGACAACCCCTGTGAAGTGTCTGTTCAGCTGTCTCGACGTCACAGTCTTCCATCCTTACGTATGCGATCGTATGGCTCAGGGAGTAGGACGCCCCTGCCTTGCAGAGTCCCTCGGCACTTTGGACTTATCATCATGTCCTGTGTTTTCGAATTCAACGAAAAAGCATACTTTTTATTCTCCCCTGAGGGAAATTACTGTTGCTCATATATGGAAAACAAATATGACGGACAATAAGTAATACATTTATTAGTTATAAAAATAAAATTAAAGTAAAATAAAACAATATACCGCTATAGTTGCACGAGAGAGTCACAGAGTAGAGTCGCTGCTTCTTCGCATGGAAAGGAGCCAGCTTAGGTGGTTCAGGGCATCTGGTTAGGATGCCTCTCGGACGTCTCCCTAGGGAGGTCCTCGAGCCACGTCCCACTGGGAGGAGACCCCGGGGCAGACCAAGGACCACGTCCCACTGGGAGGAGACCCCGGGGCAGACCAAGGATCACGTCCCACTGGGAGGAGACCCCGGGGCAGACCAAGGACCACGTCCCACTGGGAGGAGACCCCGGGGCAGACCAAGGACCACGTCCCACTGGGAGGAGACCCCGGGGCAGACCAAGGACCACGTCCCACTGGGAGGAGACCCCAGGGCAGACCAAGGACCACGTCCCACTGGGAGGAGACCCCGGGGCAGACCAAGGATCACGTCCCACTGGGAGGAGACCCTCGGGGCAGACCAAGGATCACGTCCCACTGGGAGGAGACCCCGGGGCAGACCAAGGACCACGTCCCACTGGGAGGAGACCCCGGGGCAGGCCAAGGACCACGTCCCACTGGGAGGAGACCCCCGGGGGGCAGACCGAGGCGCAGTTGGAGGAAACACATCGACTCACTGGCCTTTGTAACGCCTCGGGATCCCCCCAGGAAGAAGTCACTAATGTTGCTCTGGAGAGGGCAGTTCTCTGGAGCTCTTTGGTGGAGCTGTTGCCCCCGCGACCCGACTACGGATAAGCGGTTAAAGATGGATGGAACTAATCTCGCTTTTTGTCAGGTCATTTTCATTAGGGATCTTCTCTGATGCCATGCTGCCTGCAATGTTCCCAAACGAGTCCGCCTCGTCTGGGTTCAACACAGTCCCAGCAGGCCGGCCAGGCGGCCAGCCATGCCCCCAGTGGCTTTATTTAGTCACCCTAGTAATACGACGGCTGTGACAGCTGTCGACGCGTTGCATTTCAGCTGGGCGCGTTGGAGAGTGTT
The DNA here is from genome assembly GCF_963924005.1 of Protomyctophum bolini. Lineage (NCBI taxonomy): Eukaryota > Metazoa > Chordata > Actinopteri > Myctophiformes > Myctophidae > Protomyctophum > Protomyctophum bolini. The sequence continues at coordinate 42,829,795 of NC_137873.1, forward strand.
AGCGCCGGAGCCCCGAGGCACCATGGGGAGAACAGAAGAACTTCATCACACACACACACACACACACACACACACACGCTGGCTCCTCCAGACAGTACATCACCAGTAAATCACCAGCAGGTCATTCATTCATATAAAGTAAGGCTTGCACTGCAGGGTAATATGCTGGAGGGGATGGATCAGCCATCTTTCACCCTGCTCTTAATGACACATGCACATGCGCATGCACATGCACACACAGTGTATACTGTATGTGAGTTAAATCAACTGCACGACACATGGTGAATGGACTGCATTAATATAGCACTTCTATCCAAATGGCTTTACAACGTGCTTCACATTCACCCATTCACACACCGACGGCGGAGGAAACCATGCAAGGCACCAACCCGCTCATCTGGATCCTAACCAGATGCCCGAACCACCTGAGCTCATGGCTCCTTTCCAGGCGAAGGAGCAGCCGTTCTACTCCGAGTCTCTCTCGTGTGACTGAACTTCTCACCCTATATCCAGAGCCGGACTAACAATGGAACTAGGTGGAGCTTAAGCGCCAGGGCCCGAAGCTTGCAGGGCCCGGTACGAGACTATAGCGGTACAGCTGAAAAATATAACGCAACATAGGAACCCCCGCTAGTGTTTTTGGTCTTCGTCTGAGATTTTCTGTAGCAGTTTTCTGGATGGGGGGGGGGGGGGGGGGGGGTTCCCGAGTTCCCGAGTTCCCGAGTTCCCGAGTTCCCGAGTTCCCGACGGCTGCGTGTCGCTTCCACCTCTGACAGAGGGGAAACAAATAAGCGACGCCGTCAGAAGCCCCCTCGCCCAGGAAGGCCCCCTCACTCAGATCTCAGACGGACCAAGTTGCGACAATAACATACAGCCTATGTAAAGAGGAATATAAACAAGACCTTGGCGCAAAACTTCATATTTACCCTGCTCTAATACAACAAAAGTGTGTTCTTACATCCTCCATTTCACGATTTCAGCACTCGTGAGTAAACTAATTTAATTGCCATTATGAAAGTTTTCAGTGACGTTGGACCCGCAGGTTGCATTGTCGTCAATAATTAATCTGTCTTTAAAACGTTCTAATGTTAATATAGCATATTGGCATTGTCTGTTGGTGGTCTGGTGGTATGTTATATGGACCATGTAACAACATGGTCAACAGCACTGTTTGCAAATGTAGCTACATTTGTTGGCCACAAAGACAATTTAGACAAAACATGCTGCTGCCTGCTAATGGAGCTTGTAGATAAAGGCTAATTATTTTTCGGGGAAATTGCAGATAGTTTAGCAGACTGAAGTTGGAAAGGCTGTGCCCAGTGCGGCAGTGCCTGATGTGTCTTGTGTGTCTGCGGGCAGCGCAGGCAGTAGTGGATATGCGCTAACGCATGCATGTTAATTAATTAATTAATTAATTGGCTGAATCAGTAGGGGCCTTTTGATTTGGTGAAGCACCAGGGCCTTGAGAGGGGTTAATCCGTCACTGCCTATATCTCTACGCTTGTATTCACGACCTTATTCTTTCGGTCATGACCCACACTTCATGACCATATGTGAGAGTAGGAACACTTCATGACCATATAAGGTGAGAGTAGGAACACTTCATGACCATAGGTGAGAGTAGGAACGTAGATTGCTCGGTAGACAGAGAGCTTTGCCTTCTGGCTCAACTCTCTTTTCGTCACAACAGTGAACGGTTCAGCGACTGCAATACCGCCCCCTGCTGCTCCGATTCTCCGGCTGATCTCCCTCTCCGTCCGTGTGTGCAAAATTTGCCACTGTTTTATTTTATTTAAACGTGTGGCTTATTCCCTGGCCTGGGTTTATTGTTGTGATATTGGTCAGTTTGATTGAGCATCGAACTTTGTTATTGCAATGTAATGTTAAAGGGACACTTCACCCTTTTTGCAAAAAAATATATGTTAATGACGTTTAGGAGCTTTAGAACACTTTCCTGGGGGTCTTTATGTGTGTAATATGTGGTTTTAGATATTTTAGATTGTAGCAGTGAGCCCGGTGTCTCTGATGTCATGGACACTGAGCTCACTTCCTTCCTGGACTACATCTTACTACTACTTACATCATACTTCAGTAAGACAGCTCTCCCCCCTATCCACAAGGAGGAGCAGTGCACCAAAGAATTATGGGAATTGTAGTCCAGGAAGGTATAGTGAGACCAGTGTCCATGACATCAGAGACAACAGGCTCACTGCTACAATCTAAAATATCTAAAACCACATATTACACACATAAATACCCCCAGGAAAGTGTTCTAAAGCTTCTAAACGTCATTAACATATTTTTGTTTGCAAAAAGGGTGAAGTGTCCCTTTTATTGGTTGCAGGCTAGGCCTGCAGGCTGGGCCATGCCTCTTTGACAGCCTTAAGCCAAATTCCAATACCCCAAATCTCGGCCACTCGCTCACTCACACTCGCTCACTCCAGCATGGTGGTGTCACGGTGAAATTGTGACCTGCTGAAATAATGTGAAAATCTTGCAGACATCACATAATGTCAGTGTCCGAATGAAAATCGTTGCAGTTTGTTCATTAGCAAAGTTCAACCTATAGCGGTATTCAGGCCACATATTTAAAGACCTCCATGTAGTTGTGTGAAGTCCACAAGATGGTAACATATTTCGGCAGGTCACCAATTTCACCATGCTGTAGTGACCGAGTGGGAGTGAGCGAGTGGCTGAGATTTTGGGTATTGGAATTTGGCTTTGGCCTCTGCTTTGCCTTTGGTTCATGATTCATGCCTATAAGACATTAAGAAAGCACTCGATCTCCCTGCCTTGCACACACCGCCCCTCTCAATTAAAAAGTCACGGTTTGACAGGGCAGCAGATTACAGAGGCCCTAACCTATAATGTGGAATGCAAGAAACTGTCATGTCTACAATTCTATATTCACCTCATCATTCATGATCAAAAAGAAAAAGGCTGCGAGCAAGCAGAGGAAAACTGAGCTGAATGAAAGTGATGATCATAGACTTTATTTCCACCCTGTTTCTTCCCATTCATGCCCAACATTATAATGTATTTCTATACACTCTTTATATAATGTTTTCCACTACTTTCACGATGCCGCATACTCTTCCTGTAAACTCTACCACATTCCTGTTCCTATACAGTGATCACCTTCTTATTCGTACTCCATTCTGTACCCCAATTGTGTTACCAGCCCTGTGTGTAATGTCAGGCACAATTTATTTACAACCACCATCTATACCTCCTCCTCCCCTCCCTCCCCCTCTCCCCTCTCCTCACACCCTCTCCCTCTCCCTCTCCCTCTCCCTCTCCCTCTCCCTCTCCCTCTCCCTCTCCCTCTCTCCCCTCTCCCTCACCCTCTCCCTCTCCTCCCCTCCCTCTCCCTCTCCCTCTCCCTCACCTCTCCCTCTCCCTCTCCCCCTCTCCCTCTCCCTCTCCCTCTCCCACTCCCTCTCCCTCTCCCTCCCCCTCTCTCCCTCTCCCTCTCTCCCTCTCTCCCTCTCACCCTCTCCCTCTCCTCTCTCCCCCTCTCCCTCACCTCTCCCTCTCCCTCTCCCTCTCCTCCCTCTCCCTCTCCCCTCCTCTCCTCTCCCCTCTCCCCTCTCCTCCCTCCCCCGCTCCCCCTCTCCCTCTCCCTCTCCCACTCCCTCTCCCTCTCCCTCTCCCTCTCCCTCTCCCTCTCCCTCTCCCTCCCTCTCCCTCTCCCTCTCCCTCTCTCTCTCTCTCTCTCTCTCAGCATTGGTTGACTGAGCTGGAGATCTTCGCCATGATCTTCGCGGCTGCAGTGCACGACTACGAGCACACGGGGACCACAAACAACTTCCACATTCAGACGAGGTAATGGATCATAAAATAAAAAAAATTCAGGTAATGGATCATAAAATAAAAAATTGCATGCCACAGACCAGCCTATAATCAATGTGTTCGTGCAGTTGTTCTGGGGGCAGGCAGCCAGCCAGCCATATTAACTTCCAGATAGCCTGCAGTGCAGGGTTATAAATTAACTTCAAACTCAACGGCTCCTTCAAAACAAAACTAATGGAGTCATTTTGTTGATTACTGGACCTTGAGTGAAGCTATGGGTAGCTATGGGTCCTACTACTGCTGTGATGAAGGTACATGGCTGTGAGGTGAGGTGGGCGTATATCTCCTGGTTGGTTGAGTACAGAGAAAAAGTGACAGTGGGTTTGAGGACATGGAGGTGAGAGTCGAGTCGGAGGTCTAAGGCCTGGACGGGGGGGTGTCGTTCCCAAATGATCAGTTTGCTTCGCTTGAGAGTGAAGTTGAAAGATCTGGGTGAGTAAGTAATGGAGCTGTGGAGGATTGGGTGACAGAAATAGGCCTCGGTAGGATGAGGAGGAGGATGAGGTGACTTACGGACAGTGGTCTGCGTGGGAACATGAATTTGAGTGTAGCGTATCTGCCGCCAGGGTTTGGTAACCCGATTGTAGAGTGAGCAAACCTTGGAGGACTGGGTCAGCCA
>NC_137873.1:42834465-42841965 GCF_963924005.1 Protomyctophum bolini
AGGGTGGTTCATTTCTTGAGACTTTAACCCATTCTGAACGGTAACCCATTTTGGTGTTATAGCATCATGTTATGCTTTAGCTATTGAAAAATAGCAGATCTACAAGCTCATAGCGCGCCACCGAGTGGCGTGCTACGAGCTTGTAGGTCTGATATTTTTGAAAAAAATCGAAGAACGACTGACATTTTTTTAGAATCTGATCTCAGGTCAGAATGGGTTAATAATCAGACCAGTGTGTGTCCAGTGGAAACCTCGTATGAATCTGATCTCAGGTCAGAATGGGTTCTCATCCTTTTCTCTCCACAGGTCAGACACGGCCATCTTGTACAACGACCGCGCGGTGCTGGAGAGCCACCACGTCAGCGCCGCCTACCGTCTGCTGCAGGACGACGACGAGATGAACATCCTCTGTAACCTCTCCAAGGACGACTGGAGGTGAGAGAGAGACACAGACACAGACAGAGAGAGAGAGAGAGAGAGAGAGAGAGAGATGAACATCCTCTGTAACCTCTCCAAGGACGACTGGAGGTGAGAGAGAGACACAGACACACAGAGAGAGAGAGAGAGAGAGAGAGAGAGAGAGAGAGAGAGAGATGAACATCCTCTGTAACCTCTCCAAGGACGACTGGAGGTGAGAGAGAGACACAGACACAGACAGAGAGAGAGAGAGAGAGAGAGAGAGAGAGAGAGAGAGAGAGATGAACATCCTCTGTAACCTCTCCAAGGACGACTGGAGGTGAGAGAGAGACACAGACACACACAGAGAGAGAGAGAGAGAGAGATGAACATCCTCTGTAACCTCTCCAAGGACGACTGGAGGTGAGAGAGAGACACAGACACACAGAGAGAGAGAGAGAGAGAGAGAGAGATGAACATCCTCTGTAACCTCTCCAAGGACGACTGGAGGTGAGAGAGAGACACAGACGCACAGAGAGAGAGAGAGAGTACATGTCCACTCAACTGTGCTATGAAGTTGACAGCTAACCTAGTGGTTAAGGGTGGGGGAGTGATTTTGCAAGCGATTAGGGGTGGAGACAACTACCTTATTGTCACACCCATTCCTGGGGCTAAAATCTTTGAAATCTTTTCAGGGCAATTTCTCTATTTTGGGTAGAGAACAATACATCATATGAAAGCGTACATTCTGTAGTTTCATAATGTGTAAAAAGCAGAGAAATGACCTGCATGGCCCCATTGTGTCCTAAAGCACTGTACTTGGTCAAATATATGAGTTGGAAGGGGCCCCCCCCTGAGACAGAGACACACACGAGGAAGACAGAGACAGAGAGCGATGGTTGACAACAGGGTGACAGCCAGACAGGGAGAATGAAAGAGAGGCAGAGCTGGAGAGAGAGATGACAATGAAATAACCGATTGAGTATGATTGAAGGGAGCGAGATAAACGGTGGCATAGAAGTAAACAGATAGGGAGAAATGTACAGATAAGCTACGTATAGAGAGAGATGAGAGAGAGAGAGAGAGAGAATGAATGACGGACATGAGATGGAGTGGCAGAGGGAGATAAAAGCCCAGCCACACACCACCACCGTGTAGGCTCCGTTGAAAACTGCTTTAACCCATTCTGAACGGGAACCCATATTGGTGTTAGCATCATGTCGTGCTTTAGCCATTGAAAAATAGCAGATCTACAAGCTCATAGCGCGCCACCGAGTGGCGCGCTACGAGCTTGTAGGTCTGCTATTTTTGAAAAAATCGAAGAACGACTGACATTTTTAAGAATCTGATCTCAGGTCAGAATGGGTTAATCAGACCAGTGTGTGTCCAGTGGAAACCTCGTATGAATCTGATCTCAGGTCAGAATGGGTTAAACTCATCGTCTGTTGGCACAAAGTAATCACCGTGGGCTGGTAAACAGAATCAAGTTCAGAGAATTGGAATCTGCGCCTCCGTCGTGTCTCTCTCTCTCTCTCACGACACCGTCCTGGTCTGATAACTTTGCAAGGAGTGGAACTGTTTAACCCATTCTGACCTGAGATCAGATTCATACGAGGTTTCCACTGGACACACACTGGTCTGATTAACCCATTCTGACCTGAGATCAGATTCTAGAAAAATGTCAGTCGCTCTTCGATTTTTCAAAAAATAGCAGACCTACAAGCTCGTATCGCGCCACTCGGTGGCGCGATACGAGCTTGTAGGTCTGCTATTTTTCAATAGCTAAAGCATAACATGATGCTGACACCAAAATGGGTTCCCGTTCAGAATGGGTTAAACGTGTGATGAATGAAAGGAGACATTCTGCTCTCCACCCTATCAAGTCTGAGTCTGACTCACTATACTTTACTTAGCAATCCATGGAACACATCGTCAATCATAAGTTCGTGCCTTTTTCCACTCATGGTGGAAGGTAACTAAGTACATTTACCTAAGTACTGTACTTCAGTGCTACCAGTGCTACCCCAAACCCTTTACCCTAACCCTAACCGCAAGCACGGCGCAATGCATGTTGGACCAACACACTGCCGCGGAAGCGAGCGCCAGTCGAGTGTCATAATCCCCCCCAGTTTCCCCGGCAGATGCTGCCCCTTCTCCCGGCAGTGCCGCGGCTGTTTACCGGCAGTGCCGAACAGACCGACATGGAGTGGCAATGGAGTGACATAATCCACCGGGAGATGCCGGCCCTCCCCCCCGGCAGTGTTGCGTCTCATTGCCGTTGACGGAGAATGCATTCGCTGCTTCTGCCAAATATTGTACTTTTACTTACATTTATTTGACAGATTTAGTTACTTTGTAGATTTGGATTATTACCCACTTCAGCCCTACTGTATATTACATTTTGGCCATTTGAAAATAGCCGATCTACAAGCGTACAATTGTGAGCTTGTAGAACGGCTATTTTCAAAAGATTCTTTTACATTTGAAAACTTGAAATGAGATATTCAAGTAAATGAGAGTACTTTCTACTTTTGGTACTTTAAGTACATTTTGATACCAATATTTGTACTTTTACTCAAGTACATTTTGAATTCCAGACTCTTTACACTCTATTTCTACATTGATACTTTTACTCAAGTACAACATGTGAGCGCTTTTCCCCCTGTGTGTGTCTCCCCATGCAGAGAGCTGCGTGCGTTGGTGGTGGAGATGGTGCTGGCCACAGACATGTCCTGCCACTTCCAGCAGGTGAAAGCCATGAAGAACTACCTGCAGCAGCCAGAGGGGTCAGTAGTGTACATTATCTATATTATCTAGAGGGTGGACGATGTGCGACAGGTCACCCCCCCCTTCCCCCCCACTGCTATTCATTTCAATGGAAGTTGTATTTGTATTTATTTATTTAGCACAGTATAAAAACAACACAGTGAACATATAAATATGAGAAGGGTAAGGTGCTAGGCTGAGGCAAAAAAGCCCAAGGGGCTTATACGAGGCCTCTACCTATATAGATTAAAATGAAACATTGTACATGAGATATAGAATATCCAGAAAACATGATTGCAGTATATATAAACATAAACAACACAACAAAACAAAAACACAACAAGAACATGATTAGAATTTTTGGTTATTTACATGATTAGAGAAAAGAATAGATATAAAATATAATTAGGTGATCTGGTCAATTAAGTGGGTCCTAAACTTATGTTTGAAATTTTTTAATGAAGTAGAATTTGATGAGATTGCTGTATAGGTGTTCCATAGTTCCAAGTTGCTCGGTGGAGGTTTGAAGTTGACCCGATTCAGATACCTTTTATTTGCGTGTGTATGTATACACACATTAGGGCATTAACAAGTTGATTTTTCCTAGTCGACTTTGTCAGGCTCATTCATGCGTCTGAAATAGCTCACTGAGCGCACTGTGCAATGCAAATTAACCCATTCTGACCTGAGATCAGATTCATACGAGGTTTCCACTGGACACACACTGGTCTGATGAACCCATTCTGACCTGAGATCAGATTCTAAAAATGTCAGTCGTTCTTCGATTTTTCAAAAATAGCAGACCTACAAGCTCGTAGCGCGCCACTCGGTGGCGCGCTATGAGCTTGTAGATCTGCTATTTTTCAATAGCTAAATCATAACATGATGCCAACACCAAAATGGGTTCCCGTTCAGAATGGGTTAATAGGCTGAGTGAGCTCTGGTGCGGTATGCAAAGGGAAAGAATGACTTCTGTTCGTGACAATAACCAATCCTACAGTTTGAATTCTGTACACACGCACACAAAAAAAATTATGATAATATTATGGGGAAAACAATTGAAATTCTTATTTATTTTCCTTTTTTTCTTTCTTTTTTTTTTCGACTTTCGACTTCTCCTAATTTGAATCGACTTGTGTTAATGAAATGATGCATCGATGCATCGATTTTTTAATGAATGCCCTAATTAACACACACAGGAATTTATGTTGACGTTGACGTTGACGTTGACGTGTGCGTTCAATTCTTTTTTCACAAAAAAACACCAAACAACCAACAGACACAAGACAACACCGCGGAGGGAACATAATTTTACCGCTGTTTCGGCGCTGTAGTGCTGAAATGATTTTGGCTCGTCAGAGATTTTCATAGTAGCACCGAAGAGACGACCCCCCCCCCCCCACGAACCTCAAATGACGTCACATTGTAGGCTCTACAGAAGAGCCGAACCGACTTTTATTCGGCTATAAAATAGGAGTAAGAATCGCGCCTAAGGCAGAGAGTGTATCGGTGGAAACTTCCTCAGATGTAGTTCCCTGACGTCACTCGCTCATCCCCTGGTTCACATTCTATGGAGAATGACATTGGGTCATCTTAAAGGACCACTTCACCACTTTTCAACCTATCTTCATATAATAGGTCCTCACTGATAATCATGATAAAATGGCACGATTTCTTTCTACTCAGTCTGTGTCTCATAGGAGGGCTGTGGGCAGTTTAGAAAACTGTCTTCCAGTGACATCTTCATTAGGCAGATATTTTTTTAAACCATTTTTTTTTTTTACAAAAACTTTTAGATTTTCATTATCGTGAGAACGATGGCTTCCATTTTCGCATTGCAACTTTTCAGAACTAGAAAGCCTACAGTTTCTATTAGCTTGTATATTCCCCATCGATGATGTCACTGGAAGACGGTTTCCAAACTGCCCACAGCCCTCATATGAGACACAGACAGAGTAGGAAAGAAATTGCGCCATTTTTTCATGATTATTAGTGAGGACCTATTATATGAAGATAGGTTGAAAAGTGGTGAAGTGGTCCTTTAAGATGTCTCATATTCATATAACATCCCTGCTTAAGATGCAGCATTTGAGAGCAACATAATTATGGAAATGTATACTAATCACAATTGACATGAGGGGCAATCAATCCATGCTTGGGCTAAACAAATTGAGAACCATAATATTAGCTTTGTTTGGCATAAGACAATAGAGGCATTTGACGCTTTGTACTAGTACACTCTCAGAGTCACAGACCTGTAAGGGTCCATGATTTGGTTCCATTCGTACACTGTTACAGACCTGTAAGGGTCCATTTGGGTCCATGTGTTACACTCTCAGAGTTACAGACCTGTAAGGGTCCATTTGGGTCCATGTGTTACACTCTCAGAGTTACAGACCTGTAAGGGTCCATTTGGGTCCATGTGTTACACTCTCAGAGTTACAGACCTGTAAGGGTCCATTTGGGTCCATGTGTTACACTCTCAGAGTTACAGACCTGTAAGGGTCCATTTGGGTCCATATGTTACACTCTCAGAGTTACAGACCTGTAAGGGTCCATTTGGGTCCATATGTTACACTCTCAGAGTTACAGACCTGTAAGGGTCCATTTGGGTCCATGTGTTACACTCTCAGAGTTACAGACCTGTAAGGGTCCATTTGGGTCCATATGTTACACTCTCAGAGTTACAGACCTGTAAGGGTCCATTTGGGTCCATGTGTTACACTCTCAGAGTTACAGACCTGTAAGGGTCCATTTGGGTCCATATGTTACACTCTCAGAGTTACAGACCTGTAAGGGTCCATTTGGGTCCATATGTTACACTCTCAGAGTTACAGACCTGTAAGGGTCCATTTGGGTCCATGTGTTACACTCTCAGAGTTACAGACCTGTAAGGGTCCATTTGGGTCCATATGTTACACTCTCAGAGTTACAGACCTGTAAGGGTCCATTTGGGTCCATGTGTTACACTCTCAGAGTTACAGACCTATAATGGGTCCATTTGGAACCCCCTCAAGGAACCATGAGGGTCCCTGGATCACACCTTTGAGAGCCACTGCTTTAAATAAATACATAACTAACTCATCTTGACAGCTTGTTTACAAATGTTTGTAAACAAATACCAAAATGTTTATAAACAAATCCCAAATGTTTGTAAACAAATAACAAACTGTTTATAAACAAATCCCAAATGTTTATAAACAAATACCAAAATGTTTATAAACAAATACCAAATGTTTATAAACAAATAAGTCTCATGGTGGGGTAGTACCACTACCAGTTGAGCTGTAGTAAGTCTCATGGGGGGGGGGGGGGGTAGTACCACTACCAGTTAAAGGGACACTTCACTCTTTTTGCAAAAAAATATATGTTAATGACGTTTAGAGGCTTTAGATCACTTTCCTGGGGTATTTATGTATGTAATATGTGGTTTTAGATATTTTAGATTGTAGCAGTGAGCCTGTTGTCTCTGATGTCATGGACACTGGCTCACTACCTTCCTGGACTACAATTCCATAATTCTTGTGGATAGGGGGAGAGCTGTCTTACTGAGACAACATAGAACAACAATAATGATTTCAAGACATGTAAGATTTCATAATAACATGAAACACAATTGGAATGGGTATGACACAGCACACACAACATGCATAAGAAAATGCTGACTCCTTTGTGTGGGGGACATAAACATAACCAGGCTGGTTTAAGTCTAGTTATCAGACTAAAGTTAGTATAGTATAGACCTACAGTATAGGTTCCTATTTAAGCTTCATTAACCACTTAAAACCTAATTACTGTAAATGTATTAAAGAATGACATCTTCCCATTGACATGAATGGAAACGTGCGACAGTTCCCAGCATTAAAGTATTTTTCTCTCTCTACACTATAGGTAGAGAGGTTCACAGTCCTAAATGCAAAATGTGTTTTTCTCTGGATTTCTCGTTTCGGGGGGGGTTTCATATACTTTGTTGTACGAAGAGTAGCAAAAGTAATAGATAATAGCCATTATTGAAAGTAAGGACTTGAAATAAGGTTTGAAAGTGATTATGATGATGCTACAGTTACAGTTATGACTCTGGAAAACGTCTGAACTGAAGTGTATATCTGGGGGATTTTCTTTTTGCTGAGTGAACCATCAATCTCAATAATAATATGACATGAAAATGATGAATTGTGCCCATATGCTGACATTGCAGGGGAAGCTGGCATGGACTATCGATTCACCTTCAACGTGCTGCCATTTTGTTCAGCCTGACCGTGCATCACCAGCTGTCCTCCCACTTTCCTCCCAGAGCAATACGTCTGAGCTAAAAGCAATGCCGTACAAGGAGTGTCA
>NC_137873.1:42846965-42866966 GCF_963924005.1 Protomyctophum bolini
AGTTTCATTATATAGATATTCCACTGTGAAAAGAGGCTTGAAAGGTTCACTTCTGTAGTCTCTAACATTACATTAAAGCATTTATTTCATATTTACATATTTACACAGGTTTCATCGACTTCATCGTGGTTCCTACCTTCACCGTGCTCACCGACATGACGGAGCGCATCGTGACGCCGCTCATCGACGAGGCCTCCCACCTCCCGGGCGTCTCCGGCTTCCGCCGCTCGAGGTGAGAGAGTTTCACGTTGACCCCATTTAGACCGGAGGTCGAATCTACGAATGTCTTCTTAACCCATTCTGACCCGAGATCAGATTCATACGAGGTTTCCACTGGACACACTCTGGTCTGATTAACCCATTCTAGACCTGAGATCAGATTCTAAAAATGTCAGTCGTTCTTCGATTTTTCAAAAAATAGCAGACCTACAAGCTCGTAGCGCGCCACTCGGCGGCGCGCTACGAGCTTGTAGATCTGCTATTTTTCAATAGCTAAAGCATAACATGATGCTGACACCAAAATGGGTTCCCGTTCAGAATGGGTTAAGCCCTAACGGCAGCCACACAACCTTGAAATTGACATCTTGCAGATTATTCTAGTTTAATTTGGGCCTCCGTTGCACCGTTACAAACCTGTTAAAAACAGTTCAGCACCGTATCGGGGCTTACAGAACACCGTCTATGACACAGAAGGGAATGACAGGTTTTTCCGCAGCTTAACCACGTGTGTATAAGCCCCGTTTCATACTGCCAGTGTCTCATAACATAAATAGACTATCTACTGTACATACAAGCACAAATCTGTTTTGAGCTTGTAGATCTTCCTTTTGGACCATTTCAAAAGGCTATTGTGCTGCAATCAGGATGGGACGTTCTCAGACCTCCCAGATATGATGGCTCCATTTCATAATAATAATAATAATAATAAAACTTTATTTGTATAGCACCTTTCATGACATGAAATGCAGCTCAAAGTGCTTTACAGAAAAATGGAGAATAAAAGAAAAGCATGGCAACAACATTAAGAACAAGCAGTAATGTAATACAGTGAGGACATGAATAACAAAAATTAAAAATAAAATATCAATTAAAAGCAATGTTGTAGAAGTGGGTCTTGAGCTGAGCTTTAAAATGTCTACAGAGGCTGCCTGTCGAAGGTACAGTGGGAGCTTGTTCCATGCCGACGGCCCGTAGAAGCAAAAAGCTGCTTCCTCGTATTTTTTAGTTGACATTTTTTTTTGGCAAAGCGAGCAGGCCGGCAGTGGAAGACCTTAGGGGGCGGTTTGGGACATATTTAGGCAGGCAGTCATGTAGGTAGGAAGGTGCGAGACCATTGAGAGCTTTATAGACAAGTAAAATAATTTAGACTCACATCCAGTCAAATCCCATTCAAATCTGTTTTATTTTCTTCTTCTTTTGGCCCGACTGTTCACACTGCATTCGCAAGTGACCAGATGGGATCTGTCACAGATCTGTGTGTTTCAGACCGACTTTACACTGGCAGCCGAATCCAGCCTGAATCAGATCTGTGTCGCATCCAGGTTGGAATCCAATTAGTTTAGATTAGTCTCTAAACACAAACAAGTCACATGGAAACCCCTTTAGATCAGGTTACTCATGCGTTCAGACTGAGACGGATCTCCTGATATCAGATTCGAAACCGATTTGAAACCACCTCTGAAACGTGGCTCAAGTCGCATTCTTATAAAAATCGGATTCCACGTGACTTTGTTTGTGTTTAGACTTATTTATTTAAACGAATCGGATTCCAATCTGGACGTGGCACAGAACTGATTCAGGCAGGATTTATTTGGCTGCCTGTGTAAAAATGGGGGCCTTAGTTGAACATTTCTCTGCGAACAACAATAACCATGAAGTTGAACTATATCATAAGAGAAAGGGTGAAAGGCAAAATGGCGTGAAAGGGAGAAAATGGTGCATTTAGTTCATTACGTGATAAAATACACCAGAGAGTGACCCTGCTGTCCCGGGAGACGCTTCGTCTCCCACACCGCCGCCTCCGGTCGGGGCATTAACCCATTCTGAACGGGAACCCATTTTTGGTGTTGGCATCATGTTATGCTTTAGCTATTGAAAAATAGCAGATCTACAAGCTCATAGCACGCCACCGAGTGGCGCGCTACGAGCTTGTAGGTCTGCTATTTTTTGAAAAATCGAAGAACGACTGACATTTTTAGAATCTGATCTCAGGTCAGAATGGGTTGATCAGACCAGTGTGTGTCCAGTGGAAACCTCGTATGAATCTGATCTCAGGTCAGAATGGGTTAAACGGACTGGAAACATCAGGCCGCGTTGCTGCACTCTTTCTGCATTACACACCTGGACGCTCGCTTTATCCTGGCCTCTGTTTAGAGCTGCTTCTAATCCCATTGGCTCTGGTTGTAATGCCTCCCCCATTTCACCCTCTCTTTGTCTATAGTTAGTTGTTGTTTATGCTTCTCTCTCTCTCTCTCTCTCTCTCTCCCTCTCCCTCTCTCTCTCTCTCTCCCTCTCCCTCTCCCACCCCCCTCTCTCTCTCTCTCTCTCTCTCTCTCTCTCTCTGCAACAAGCGCTAGGCTAAACACGTGGTGACGTATGGCTATATACACACACTATGCACTTAATTATGTTCTCCTCCGTTTACGTCATGTCCACACGTCCACGTCATTTCACTTCCCAGACTCTTAAATGTCTCCCTCTCTCTCTCTCTCTCTCTCTCTCTCTCTCTCTCTCTCTCTCTCTCTCTCTCTGTGTGTCTTTTCATTTTGGGGATGAAAAATAACACACTGCTTTTTACTTAAGCAGCCAAAGCAATTTCTGTCGCTGCTCTTTCGCCTCCAGATAACTTGGTTACCTAACAAACAGGCCACACAACAGAGATGGTACATGTTCAACACTGTCTCCCTCTTCTCTGACCTGAACAGCTCAGAGGAGATTATAGTAGCAATTATTTAATGTACCTTTTTTTAATGTTTGTATTTTTTGCGACTTCTGTTGTCCCCCCCCTCCTCCCCTCCTCCCCTTCCAGCCTGAGCAGTATTATCTCGGAGGACGTGACCAAGCAGCAGGGGAGCGTCAAGAGCACCAAGTCTGACGGCAGCCCGTCGGGCCTGCTCACCGTGGACGTCAACAACTTCAAGTCCCTGTGGAACGAGGAGGTGTCCCAGAACCGCGACCGCTGGAAGACCCAGGCCACTAAAGGTATGACGTCATGTTCGTCAGCCTCAGACCTCAAATTTGAGGTCCGGGCTGGGCTAGGCTTAACTTCCGCAACGCTCGAGCCATTGAGTTATAATTGTACTTCTGGCAGTCTTCCGGGTGCTTCAAAACGCCACTGAGCAACTTCCATTCAAATGAATAGCGTGGGGGCGGGGATAGAGCTCCGGTTCGGTCTCTATCCTTTTATTACTCTATAGGGTGGAAAGCAACTAAGTACATTTACTCGAGGACTGTACTTAAGTAAAAACATGTATGTATTGGAGTGTTTCCAATACTTTTACTTCTGCTCCACTACATCTCAGAGGGAAACATAATATTGTACTTTTACTCCTCTACATTTATTTGAAAGCTTACGTTACTAGTTACGTTGTAGACAATACACCAGTAAGACGCCTGAGGACACACATCTGTCTGGGAGACAGCAGACTGCGGGGCGAGTGCTGGCACTTTGGAATGGGGGGTCAGATCAACATATCTGCCTGGGTGACCGCAGATTACTGGGTGGGTGCTGGTGCTTTGGCATGGGGGGAAAGATCTTAATTTTCGAGCCTGTTGAGAACTCTAGTTTTCGCCGGCTGCCGGGCACGGCTGCACTAATAACTTTGGGGCAGGCCCGTCTAGAGTCAAGTCAGTTAAAAGGGAGACATCGAAGAGGAAGGAAGGATGGAGATTCGGGAAGGATCAACATACAGAACAGGCCGAAATGGGACATTCTGAAAAACTGAGTACTTTGACTTTTGGTATTTCAAGTTTCTCCACTTGCTCCACTTTCTTGCTCCACTGCATGGCCTTGATAAGTAACCCTACTGGCTCAGAGCCTTCTGGCTCCATTGCATGGCCTTGATAAGTAACCCTACTGTCTCAGAGCCTTCTGGCTCCATTGCATGGCCTTGATAAAGTAACCTACTGGTTGATATGGATGGGTTCATAAGATTGGAAGCGGGTGGCTCAGATGAACACACAGGGAGCTTTAAGTGGGTTAAGTGTCTTTCTCAGAGACACTTCACCATCACAGGGCGGACAGAGTGACCTTCCAATTGCAACGCAGGGAAGCTGAAAAAAAAAATTCACAAAAAACGCTCAACACGTCTCAAACTCGTCTCTCCCTTCTGGCTCCAAAACTATGGAATGCACTTAAGTCAGACTCCATCTAAGCCCGTAGCACTTGGTAATTGCACTAGCTGTGACAACCTTACAGGTGTATGCAACGGCTCAATTTACAGTATGTCATTTAGATATCATTTTATGATACATATGCATAGTTTAGTTGTATAGATATTCCACTGTTAGACGGATGTTAGGCTCTTAGCTTACGCATGATTCTATGATGACAATTTTAGTATTTGATGTATTACAATGTGTTGCTCTTGTTTGTTTACTCTAAATCTCTCTGGATTAAGAGCGTCTGCTAAATGCCCTGAATTGTAATTTGTAAAATTGCTAAACGAACTCTCTCTCTCTGCCCACTCTGCTTACAGCCGCTCTAACAAACAACGATGCTAATATAATTGTGATGATGTATTGTGGGGTTTTGCACGAGAGATATTTTGGCAATCTGGCTAATATGGAAATCTAGCCCGAAATGGATGACCTGGAGCGACCTCGCGATTCAATACGCTTAACCCATTCTGAACGGGAACCCATTTTGGTGTTAGCATCATGTTATGCTTTAGCTATTGAAAAATAGCAGACCTACAAGCTCGTAGCGCGCCACCGAGTGGCGCGCTACGAGCTTGTAGGTCTGCTATTTTTTGAAAAATCGAAGAACGACTGACATTTTTAGAATCTGATCTCAGGTCAGAATGTGTTAATCAGACCAGTGTGTGTGTGTCCAGTGGAAACCTCGTATGAATCTGATCTCAGGTCAGAATGGGTTAATTACCTCGTGTTGATGTTTGTCCTGAAGACGATTTGGGCGTCTGTCGGTGTGTGTGTGTGACGCGTAACGGCTCGGGGAGCAGATCAATAAACACATTTAATACAGCCAGTCGTTGATCATGCATGAAAAAGTAAAACTATTTTCCCCGATAGAGAATAATATCACAATCACAAAGCAGCCGCGTAAAGATGAATGGCGTGCATACATACATGTACAGTATATGCGCATAATTATACAGACACAATTATGCACAGTCAGCCAGCCACACACATGCACAATTTTGAGGGTATTTGTACTTGAGTATTTCCAATTTCCAGTATTTTTACTTCTACTAGACTACATCTCAGTGGCAAATATTTTACTCCTCCACTACATTTATTTGAAAACTTTAGTTACTATAGTTACTTTACTCTGTGGATTTGAAAATTGCAGATCTATAGCTCTGCTCATTTGAAACCTTGAAACGGGACATTCTGCTACTTCACTACTTTTACTTTTGGTACTTTAAGTACATTTTGATGCCAATACTTTTGTACTTTTACTCAAGTGCATTTTGAATTCCGTACTTTTACTTGTAACTGAGTAGCTCTACTTTTTAGTTTTACTTCAGTAAAACATGCGAGTGCTTTTATTTCCCACCATGCACTGCGCATGCGTATGATTCCTGATGACTATTTTTATGTATTTGATGTATTTTTACCATGTTTTTTTTTTTGTTCTTGCTTACTGTAAATCGCTCTGGATTAAGAGCGCCTGCTAAATGCCTACATTTGTAAATGGCATCTAACTCGGGGCTGGCCGTGTTTGTTTGTACAGAGACGTGCACACATAGACGTCAAAGGAAGCTTTAGCCCCTGCCCCTTTTACCCGTCTTTAAAACAACTGCCCCTTTTACCCGTCTTTAAAACAACTGCCCTCTCCAGACCTGCATGAATGCAGCGTTTACTACATGGTGAAAGAAATGCAAATGCCCCTCCTCTCCTTTCCATGCCATATACCTGCAGAGAATAGCTTTTTTTTCTGATCTCTCCTGTTCTTGAACGCAGCATTTTGTGTTGAAAGAATTTGCTTAGAAATCTTATGTCTTCGCCGCATCTCCTGTAGCCAACGAGTGGGGGGTCGCGCCCGGAAAATAGCACATCTACAAGCTCTCAGCGCGACGCGTTGAGAGCTTGTAGATCGGCTATTTTCTTCCAAAAGTGCCCTCTTACGGAATTTCAGCCCCTGCCCTCTGTAACACTGTGTGGGTGTCCCTGTGTTTGTCCCTGTGTCTGTACACCTCAGAGGCAGAGAAAGAGCCCCTGCCCTCTGTAACACTGTGTGGGCGTCCCTGTGTTTGTCCCTCAGAGGCAGAGAAAGAGCCCCTGCCCTCTGTAACACTGTGTGGGTGTCCCTGTGTTTGTCCCTGTGTCTGTCCCTCTCAGAGGCAGAGAAAGAGCCCCTGCCCTCTGTAACACTGTGTGGGTGTCCCTGTGTTTGTCCCTGTGTCTGTCCCTCTCAGAGGCAGAGAAAGAGCCCCTGCCCTCTGTAACACTGTGTGGGTGTCCCTGTGTTTGTCCCTGTGTTTGACCCTCTCAGAGGCAGAGAAAGAGCCCTTGCCCTCTGTAACACTATGTGGGTGTCCCTGTGTTTGTCCCTGTGTCTGTCCCTCTCAGAGGCAGAGAAACGAGCCCCTGCCCTCTGTAACACTGTGTCGGTGTCCCTGTGTTTGTCCCTGTGTTTGTCCCTCTCAGAGGCAGAGGAACGAGCTAACAGGGAAGCGGAGGAGGAAGAGGAGGAGGCCCAGGAGGTCCTGACGGAGTCCGGAAGAAAGCCAAACGCCAAGGAGGACGGAGCGCCGGTCGAGGGGGAGGCCGAGTCGGGGGAGGTCAGCGGCAGCGGACCGCCGCCAGGTGGCAACGCGAGGCGAGCAGAGGAGGAGGAGGAGGACGCCGAGGCGGCAGCACAGCCGCCCGGGAGCACCGCAGCAGGCAGGAATCAGCCTCTGCAGAATGGTATATATAATATACAGTACAGGGGTTTTCAACCCTTTTCATTTTAACCCATTCTGACCGGGCACCCATTTTGGTGTTAGCATCATGTTATGCTTTAGCTATTGAAAAATAGCAGATCTACAAGCTCATAGCGCGCCACCGAGTGGCGCGATACGAGCTTGTAGGTCTGCTATTTTTGAAAAATTCGAAGAACGACTGACATTTTTAGAATCTGATCTCAGGTCAGAATGGGTTAATCAGACCAGTGTGTGTCCAGTGGAAACCTCGTATGAATCTGATCTCAGGTCAGAATGGGTTAAGGCCCATTATTTATTCAACGTTTCAAGCAAAGCCACGGACCACCATTTGATGAGACTTTGACTCGCTTTGACCCAAAATGAAAGAATATTTTGTTGTCGTCGCATAAGATTTTGTCCACAATTCCATGCTGTATTGATGTTGGTACCATATAGGCCAGATGAAACATTGATCAAAATAAGAATTATTTTTGTGTAGACTTCTTGTAAGTGTAGCCTAATAATGAGTAATTTAACTCTTGAGAGTGTAAAATTAAATTTGGTTTCATTGTTATGCTCTCAATAGATCTAATTAGGATCCATTCGGTTACCAACTCTCCATCATTTTGCTGGGGACCACCTGTAACCCCCTCAGGGACCACTGTTGGTCCCCAGACCACTGGTTGAGAACCACTATCTATGTTATGTTGTGAGGGGAATAAAGGGACAGAGAACATGCACATAATGATGCACTTTCAAACAGTGACTGCATGGCAGGTGCATATAGGTCGCCACCCTGTGGCAGCAACAAGGAACTCCCACACGTCGTCATATTCACCTATTTCGCCCCCCATGCAGGCTATATGGAACGACCTGCACTCCCACCGGAAATATGTGCAGGCCTCTGTGGACATTTTCTAAAAACTTTTAAAGACCCACCTTTTTGGACAGGCCTTTGTAACTTAGTCCTGTATTGATGTCTTGATTTCTTTCCCTTCACCAGACAGTGCAGATTGTTCTGTTTACCATCTCCTCCTTTGCTTTATTGTTTTATTGTTGACATGTTTAGTTGTAAAGCACTTTGTGACTCTGATGTCTGTGAAATGTGATCTATAAATAGAATTTACTTACCTACTTACGTACCTACTATAACTTACTTGCTTGCTTGCTTACGTATACTTGCTTACTGTGTGTCTTTCCAGGGGAGTTGTCGGAGCGCGGAGAGTCTCCTCATAGTGAACAGGATAAAGACACAGCACTCGGCGGTGAGTAAAACCTCCTGCTGCATTCCAGTGTTGTCTTTGGCAGCGAATTTCTATTTTAATTTAGTCATAGTCTTCGGACTGAACCTTCATTTAGTTTTAGTCATATTTTAGTCATCTGGAATGCGTTAGTCTATAGTTTTAGTCGACTAAAGGCTCATACATAGTCTGGTTAGGTGACCACCGAACTACAACATGACGTCACTGAGCCGCGGTGAAGAGCAAACCACCGCCGCCACCGCTCCAGTCCTTCTCTCTGTTTTTACTCACCACCTCTCAACGTTATTTCAGCTCCGGTGGTCACCTCACCACCGGATCGGTGGTCACCTCACCTCCGAAAATCCAGACTATGAATAGGCCTTAAATCTACAGTTGATTTAGTCGACTAAAATGTATTTTGGCGGGCCTCAATGCCGTTGTAATGACATATTTTACACTTGCTGAAAATAGCCGATCTACAAGCCAGAATGACAGGCAATTCCTGCTGTCAAAATATGCCCCACCCTCCCAGTCAAAAAAACACTTTGTTTGAAATAGACACTCATGCTTTCCAAGGTGTGATTTGGGGTCCTAACTAAGGATGAATACAAAATGAATATCAACATCTTAAAACCAAAACCAATATTGGGGGAACCTGGCTGTTTGTAGTAGCTCGTTGTGTCTCCTTTGACAGCGACATGAGAACATTGTCTCCTCTGATGTTTCCACAGCAGAAGCAGCGAAAGGCTAACCTGTTGTGTCACGGCTGTAAATCCAAACTGATGGGAGCTGGATCCAAGGCTATCCGTGAGAAGACCTTTACTTGGGACAATGGCTCCCTCTACTGGACACCGAAAACACTCACAATCACACTTATTTCTTCTTTCTTTCTGTTCTTTCTTTCTTTTTTCTTTCTTTCTTCTTTATTTCTTTCTTTCTTTCTTTCTTTCTCCCAAGTGGTGGTTATGTTTTGCTCTGGTATGCAGACATTTCTGATTGGTTCTCCATCCATGTATTATAGGCTGCACTCATTCTTCAGTTGGTGAGCAGCATCACACACACAGACACGTGGAGGCTGCACGCTACATTCTGTGACCACTTATTAATACAATTATTGAAGTGAGTAGGAGTCGTTGATCTTTGACCTTTAAAAAAAAAATACTTTATAGATTTAATTTATGTTCTGTTCCTTTCTGATCCGCATAAATCGGTCTGTACGGGTCCGTTTGTACACGCGTTCAGTTAAAGGGATTTTGACATCGGAAGCATGAGTTCAAGTCCGTTGCTCTCCCCTTGTCCCCCATGTATGGGGACTAGGTTGGTCTCCCCTTGTCCCCCATGTATGGGGACTAGGTTGGTGGAGGGTGTGTAGAGCCCAGGATCACATTAGATGATTGACACAGGGGTGAAAAATGGGTTACAAAATCGTGGGAAAAAAAAAATATATTTTAAAAGGGATTTTGACAGAAAGAAAATTGTATTTTTTCTTTTTTTTTTTGGTTTTTCTGGGCGTTCAAAAAACCTGAACTTTAAACATTCAGTAGATTTCCTGGCTCAAACAAGTGCTCTGATGTTCCTGCTGTTTGTGGTGTAAGAGCCAGCAAATACCATATATGTCAATGGGATTTGCCAGCAGATGTCACTGTTTTCACTGTTTTTGCCTGTTTTCATTGCAGCTCAAAAGGCTTCCAAACCCCAGAGAAAACTCCAGACCACAGAACATCCACTGAATGTTCAAAGTTCAGGTCTTTTTGGGTGAAATTGAGGTCATGGTAAAACATAAAAGGAAAAAAAAAAAGAATGTCGTGAAACCTTTAACACTTGGCAGGTGATTGGCTGTCTCCCGCCCGTAGCTGCCGCTGATTGGTCCGAACCGCGGCCGATTTTGGTTCGTCGCTACTGCGCCCAGACAGTAGCGCCAAGAGGCGGAAAGATGCCGCTTATAGAGCAGCCATCCCTCCATCTCTTCCTGGTTTTTAGACAGCTGGTGGATGGAAATGACGCTCGCGCGGCTGCAACTTGACGCGTCAGCAAAAAAAAACGCTTTGCCGACGCGTCAAGTTGCGAGCGTCATTTCCATCCACCAGCTGTCTAAAAAAAATCACACCTGTGTGAACCGAGTGGTGCAACTCCCCTCTCTCCCCCCCTCCTCTCTCTCTCTCTCTCTTTCTGCTCCGTCAGATTAGCTTTATTATGGATATCAATCCGCGTCACTGAGAACTATTTTTTCATTATTATTTTGGCTCGGCCTTTCCTTCTTTAGCGAACCTAGACAGTCAGAAGTTGGATTTGCGTCCAGCAGGTGGCAGCCATGTCACATACTTCTGTCATTCCAATTTCACGCATGCGCACACCACTCGTGCTCATTCACGTACACAAACAGGTACACGGACATTGCTGGTTGTAGGAGTGGTTGCACCACTCCAAAACACACCTGTGTGAACTGAGTGGTGCAACTCCAACCCACCCCACCCCACCTCTCTCTCTCTCTCTCTCTCTCTCATTAGCAGGCAACAGTGCAGCACTATCCCTCTCTCTGTTTCTGGCACAACAGCGCCACCTACTGGTACTCATAGCACTGGTGCTCATTAACCAACCAACACATAGGTGAACACGGACATTGCTGTTCCTTGGGAGTGGTTGCACCACTCAAAAACAGGAAGAGACGCCTACTCTAAGCGGCATCTTGATGCTACTGTTTTGGCGCCCTGTCCCAGACGGAGGCCATGTGTTTGTGAACTTTGTGAATCAATATCGCCCCCATCTGGCGGAGTTGGGTTATTATGGCCTCCTCCCCAAACATGTCTTTATTATCGCAAAACCTTTTCTTTTGCCACGCCTGTTCTCTACCCCAACGTTAACTTCCTTATTAACTACAGGAAGGCAGACATTGTTGTACATTCAGCTACTTTTTTTCAGGAATTTATATTGTTTTGTTTGTTTGTTTATTTTTATGTCAAGTTGCATATCTGTGGATTTGAAAGGAAACAAATCCGCTGTCATAATATATTTCAGCTGTACTCGTCTGTAGGTCTCAGCCTGTTCAAAAACATAACATATTACTAAATAGTAGGGATGTGTTCCGATCACGTATTTTTTTTGCTCCCAATCCGATTCTGATCATTTGATTTTGAGTATCTGCCGATACCGATTTATTCCCGATCCGGAATGTATATTTTTATAGAAGACTTTATGCCATATAACGTATATCGTACAATATCCCAAATCACAGACAATATCCAGTATAATGTCATGTTTTGGTTTTTTTGCCTCCGATCCAATTCCGATGAAAACGACGATCGGCCCCAGTTTCCGACCACGTGCTCGGATCGGGACAACCTTACTGAAAAGTTCTTGAATGCATTCCCCCCCCCCCCCCCTACCATTTGTAACGATGATCTTTTCAGTTCACTAGTTAGTTCATTATAAATGCAATGTAATACATTTACAATGCCCTGGTCGGATGTGTACGATATATCCTAGTGTGTCTTCTGTTCCACACCATTTCATTCAGGTCTTTCTCTCCCAGTAAAGATGCTGGGATATTCTCGATGCCTTTCTTTCTCGTGTGTATTTTAAGCTGTAGTTAAAGAGTCATCATTTAGTCGTCAGGCTGATGTAGAGAGAAGAGCTTTTCTCTTTTCTTTTCACTGATACAGCTACAGAGCGCCGAAGTCCTGACGTCACTCACTCGCTCATCCTCTGGTTCACGGAAGTCATTTCTCTGTATGGAGAATAACAACAACGGGGTCATCTTAAAATCATTGTGGCTCTGTGTCGTTTACGACCGCCAGTCACTCATATATGATACCGTCTGTTTCTAGCGAAAACGTATAACTAATTCAGCAGCAGTAACGTTAGCGTTTTCACTCAGTCAGTTGATTCTTCATATCCATATGAGTGAAACGGCCGGGACGAACACAGTTCTTATATGAGGCGGTCTAAAATCCCCCCCTATGGGGATTACAATGCAAATAAAAGGTACATGAACTCGTGGATTTAGCGCCCTCTACCGTCCGATATTGACGTCAGACTTCGGTGCTCTATAGTACGAACTACGAAGCGGCTTCACCACCTTCTAGGTTATCGATGTAAACATTGCGTCAATGTTTGTTGTTTACGGTGTGTGTGTTTGTGCAGACTACTGTCCTGGCTGAAACAATCATGCTTCTGTGATGGCAGTACATGTGTGTGTCCATGTACATGTACAGTGCATGTACAGTACATGTGTGTGTGTGTGTCCGATACGCTAGGAGTCCAAACTGTTTAACCTGCTTTTTATTGGGGTTGTGTTCGCCATAGACCTATATATAATACTTATTATTATTAAGATGTATGTTGTGTATAGAAGATGCAAATATTACTTCCTGACTGTGCATAATGTACCATACTGAACCTCTGCAATGCTGTTAACAGCTTTTACTGTATAATGTGTAATGGAGGAGAAAAAAAAAGAGAAAAGAAACATTTTAGCAGTATTTGTGTATTAATTGACATGTTATCTTATCCCTCAGAATGCACTTTGTTTTCTTTATTTTTTTTTGTTGTTTTATATATTGTTTTTTTTTCTTTGTTTTTTTTTCCCCCTCCGTTTACATCCTAAATGGTTCTTTTGCCTTGAAAAGCCCAAAGTCACGCCAGGAATAAGTCCTTGGCATGTTCTTATGGCCAGTGTATATAGTATACACTGGGTATACATATTTAAGAAATTAAGAATTTATATATATATATAGCCTATACTAAGAGTTATCAGAAGTCCTTAATTTAACAGCTTCTTGTTATTTTAAATACGCTCTCCCTTGTTTTGATATTGTACATTTAATATTATCATCGTACTATAGTTCATTTAACTGTATATGGGTCACGTTAATAATATCATAAAACACACACCATTTAACAAAACGCAGTCAATGGTTCAAACCAAAATGGCTGAACCCTGTGCCTATAATTCATGTAATTTTCATTTTTACAATATTGCATTGTAGGGAAATACATTTAGTCAGTGTCACATAGATAGATTTGCACTGGCATGGTTGTAGTAAAAAAAACTCTGTGTCGTCCCACAGTCTGTCCCCATGCAGTCAATTCAAACATAGTCAAACTTTTAGATAAAAAAGAGGAACTAAACCAGGTGCTCAATGGAGAGACAGCAACATGTGATCATGATATAAAAGGTGCTCAAACACGGATCAAAAACGGGACATAGATCAAAAAGAGGAACGCCTTTATTAAATTAAAAAGGTATAACTGAGACCTAACAGGTCTTCATCAGGGCATAAGAATGACAGTTAAACTTTTAATTGGGCCTATTATATTCTGCCTCATGGAAGTTTCTCCCACTGCACTATTCAAAGCAAGGAAGATCACGTTTAGTCGAGCTTAAAACGACACCCCCCTAAAATAAAAGTAGATTGCTTTTTCCCCTACTGGAGACTGCAGTGCCTTGTTCCTAATTATACACAAGGACAATTCTATAATAGATGGAGTTATCAAACAAATCTCAAAACTCTTGACCAGATACTGTAGGTGTGCACATGTTCTGTACTAATTAGTGACACATGTCATGTGTGTACTGTACAGTGCTCTCGTAGTTTCTAACTAAATGCTCTACTGTATGTTTTTCACCTGCTACTGTGATATGACCTTATCTATCTTAACTTCTTTCTACCGGTCTTCATCAGAGAGACATGACTGTACAGAGCTTGTACTAAAACATGGTGATTTGTAAACGTTATAGCGACGGGATTATAGGTTATTTGTTGTTCGTTTGAAGCTTTTGTTCCTGTTTTTAGCACTCTGATGTTTGCTCATCCTCTCCTTGTGTCGTAGCACAGTGGTTCCCAAAGTGCGGTCCGGGGACCGGGACCCCCAGGGGTTTTCGAGGGAGTTCCAGGGGGTCCACAGCTAAATGATAGTTTGGGAACCAAATGGATTTACATTTGTACACTCTCAGAGTTAACCCATTCTGAACGGGAACCCATTTTGGTGTTATAGCATCATGTTATGCTTTAGCTATTGAAAAATAGCAGATCTACAAGCTCATAGCGCGCCACCGAGTGGCGCGCTACGAGCTTGTAGGTCTGCTATTTTTGAAAAATCGAAGAACAACTGACATTTTTAGAATCTGATCTCAGGTCAGAATGGGTTAATCAGACCAGTGTGTGTGTCCAGTGGAAACCTCGTATGAATCTGATCTCAGGTCAGAATGGGTTATATTAACATTGATTTTACAATATAAATTGGCGTCCCAAGAGACAGAAATGCCATGCCGGTCCGTAGACTATAATGCATGTCACCCTCATGGGGGTCCTTGGAATGAAACGGGTCAAGATTCACTGCTATGAGCTGTAAAATATATTCTCTTATGGGGGCGTTCCTGGCATGTCTTTTCAAATGGGGGTCCCGTGGGCTAATGAGTGTCAGTGTGGGGGTCCTTGACATGAGAAGGTTTGGGAACCACTGTCTGTCGCAGCAGAATTAACCCATAATGGTTATTTATTGGTGTTCATGCTGTCGTTGGTATCAGCGACTGGATGTCATGCTGCCAGGAACCTAGAACTATGTGCATTTCTGATCTCACTGTGACCTGTTCTTCCTGTGTGTGTGTGTGTGTGTGTGTGTGTGTGTGTGTGTGTGTGTGTGTGTGTGTGTGTGAGTGCACGTGTGTGTGTGTGTGTGTGTGTGTGTGTGTGTGTGTTCATGTACAGAGCTAGTGAGCTATGGAATAGTAAAGGTGTGTGAGGGAATTGAAAAGGTGTGTGTGTGTGTGTGTGTGTGTGTGTGTGTGTGTGCGCGTGTGTGTGTGTGCGTGTGCGTGTGCGTGTGAGCGAGTGTATGCTTGCCTGTGTGGCTGCGTGTGTGTGTGTGTGCATGTGCGTTGGTGCATGCGTGTGTTCCTTACCATGCGGGCCGGGCGGCCATGCTATGTGACTGCACAGCCGTATCAATAAACGTGAATTCAAAGGGCTCAGATCACGTCTGGATGACTTTGTTTATTTTACAATATAATGCACCGTGTGTGTGTGTGTGTGTGTGTGTGTGTGTGTGTGTGTGTGTCTGTAAGTAAATAAGTAAGTTCATTTTATTTATAAAGCACCTTTAGAAACAAGGTTACAAAGTGCTGAACAGTGACACATATAAAACAATCAGGTAGTAAAATAATGAATAAAAAAAAATACATATATAATCAATACTCAAAGATTAAAACAGAAACAAAACAAGTGGACATGCAAAGGAGATCAAGTGACAACATGGGGGAAAAATGTTTACGGGACAAAAACTTTTTTGAACTGCTCTTAAAAATGTCAAGGCCCGGCTATCACCTTTTGTTTTGAACTTATGGTCGGCGTGGTTTTTAAGAGACCTTTATATCCGAGGACCTGAGAGGTCTCACATTATCCTTAGGGGTTCAATTAAAAGGTCCAGGTCCCAGGATATAAAGTGGGGCCAGTCCATGAAGTGCCTTAAAGGTGGTTAACAGGATTTTAAAATCTACTCTGGCCTTGATGGGTAACCACTAACCACTAACCAGTGCAGTCCAGCTAATACCGGGGTTGTGTGTGCTCTACGGTTTGTGTTAGTGAGGATTCTGGCTGCAGTGTTCTGGTTCTGATTTTTTTTTTCTAGATCCGGGGGCGTGAGAATTGGCTTTATTTTTAGCGATAATTATTGTGATTGTATATTTCTTTATTCATGGAATTTAATAGATTTATTTGTTTGTTTTTTTAAATGTATACAATTATTTAAAAATATATTTTTTGAAATAGGCCTATATATATATATATCTTTTTTTAGGAAAGAATGCTATTATTTTAACATTCAACAATGCAGTCAACTGAATGACAATGCAACAAAATAACGTCACTAAATAATCTGGCAAGCTTGGAAGACAAAACAAATAACATCTCTTATTAAGAAAGTCACCTAATATGAAAACAGCACCGTTGCTTCGTGAGGTGATATTTCTCTAAGATCGGGTCATGCTGAGAACGTCGACGCTGTCAGATTGAGCTACAATATCAGGGAATGTAACATGTTCCACTCAAAGTGAACCACTAGGTGGCTCTGTTCCACTTAGAATAATCCCCCTGCCAATACAAATACCTCGAGCTTCAATCAATGGATCCCCGGCCTTAGGCCAACGGGGCCTAAAAACGACAATCCAATGAGCTCACTGCGGCGTTACATACATACTATAAGAAAAACACACTTGGAATGGGAAATAGAGAGAGGAAAATAGTTGTTATTTGTATATGACTTTGTATTTGTATTGCATTTGTATTGTGTGTTTGAGCTGAAAGGCTCTTTTAATCAATCAGTCACCTTCATTCAAGTAGTTTTTTTTAATGATATATATATTGTGGTCTACCTGCAAAGCCTTTGTGATCTACTGGAGAATCGCGATCTACCTTCTGGGCACCCCTGGTATACTGGTATATATACATACATATATGTATGCACACACACGACACACACCATGATACTTTTCCCTAGGTAGTCATTGTATATACTATCCTATATCAGCCACATAGGCAAATCCACAAACATTAGACACAGTGCACATATTTATCACCAGCCACATGCATATTCATAGAGGGACTGATGGAACTCAGAGCGATGCGTATAGCTTCTCAACACAGCGCTGCTGAGTACCGTAGCAGAAGGCGAATGTTAATTCAATTATCCCATTAAGACCTGGAACGCATCCGTGTCACCTTTTTATAGCTTTTTTAACCACTTTTAACCTGCATTGTTTCAAACTGTTTTTTATTGAAAAATAGCAGATCTACAAGCCCGTATAGTGCGGCACTCGGTACGATAAAAATCGTGAAAAACGTGTGCAAATCAATATGAATATATATTCTTTCACGGCACACGTTTTTGATTTTGGGGGATTTTGGGGGTCCCTGCATGGAACAACATATTTTCCTATGGGGGTCGTTGGCCAACTACGTATAATTCTTGGGGTCCTTGACATGAAATAGTTTGAGAACCACTGATATTAGAAACACAGGTTTTTCAGAAAACCGTCAAGATTCAGAAGACATTTAGTAGGCTATAGAATCTGGTCTGGGGTTTTAATGGGTTATACGGCAGCTGTTACATGGCGCCCATGGCCACTGTGTTTGTGCTAGAACAGAAATCTTGTATTAGGTCCCTCGCTATAAAAAAAAAAAAAGCTAAAAAACGCCCGTTGCTAGGCGTGAGAACGGGGACCGCCTGCAACCAAATGCCATAAACCGTATTTCAAAAGAGCTTTTTAATGTTCATGTCCGCTTCGTCTGAGAGATTTGGTGAGGGTGTTAATATTTGTGTTGTTGTTGTTGTTTTTGGTTGCTGTTAACCCATTCTGACCTGAGATCAGATTCATACGAGGTTTCCCACTGGACACACACTGGTCCTGATTAACCCATTCTGACTGAGATCAGATTCTAAAAATGTCAGTCGTTCTTCGATTTCTCAAAAATAGCAGACCTACAAGCTCGTAGCGCGCCACTCGGTGGCGCGCTATGAGCTTGTAGATCTGCTATTTTCAATAGCTAAAGCATAACATGATGCTAACACCATAATGGGTTCCCGTTCAGAATGGGTTAATGTTATGTGCCGCGCCTCTCCATATAGATTTATCATATAAGCCAACCTGCAGTATAGTAGTAAAAGAAAATGCACAAACGAGTGCTTTTCTGCCCGGTCGGTATTCATTCTAGTCACGGCTGGTCGGTGTCGGTCGTTCCTTTGGGCAAACAAAAGGGGGTGAAGTGTGGGTGGGACGGCCCGGGTTGGCTGTGGTTCAGTTGGTTATATAGCCTCACAATGATGAGGTCCCGGGTTCGAACGCTCTCTCTTTGTTCGACATGTTCTCTCCGCATGTTGAAGTGGGTTTTCCCCCCCTGGCTTCACCTATACACCAAAAGGACATGAATTATCCCGCCAGGCAGTCACTGTGGAGGCACTCTAAAACCTGGTCCCCCGGGCCCGGGCCACTCTGCTCACTTATCCCATTCTGACCTGAGATCAGATTCTAAAAATGTCTTTATACATCCTGACAGTTTTCTGAAAAACCTACGTATGTTTTTATGTCAGTCGTTCTTCGATTTCTCAAAAATAGCAGACATATACAAGCTCGTAGCGCGCCACTCGGTGGCGCGCTACGAGCTTGTAGATCTGCTATTTTTAATAGCTAAAAAGCATAACGTAATGCAAAACACCAAAAGGGGTTACCCGCCTAAAATGGGTTATATACCCACCACTGCTTACTTGCCCACTGCGGCACTATGCCCACTTACCACGGGTCAAATGCAGAGGACGAATTCTCTCGCTGCAAATCAATAAAGTCGCGACTTCAAAAGCCTCTGTGTGCCACGCACGCCGGCGCTGCATGAACACATGCATTGTTTGTGTCCAACTGTGTGCTTGTTGTCGGATATACAAAAGCATGCGTGCACACGATAAACAGCGTAGTACAGTATAGGCTATAACATGTACAGTAAACAGCGTAGTACAGTATAGGCTATAACATGTACAGTAAACAGAGTAGTAGGCTATATAACATGTAAACGTTGTACAGCACATCGTTTAGAAGGAGTGTGTGCATGCAGCATGAGGCCTTGTCTCTCATCAGCATTTAAGGTATACAAATAGATCTTGCTCCACTCCCTGCAGTGCCCTTCTCAATGTGTTTTATTTACTGTAAAGGATGGGAAACATTAGCAAATTGCGGAGGATGGGAAACATTAGGAAATTGTGGAGTGTCTATCGTTTTTTGATTTTTTGAAAAATTGCGGAAATTGCGGAAAAAACGATTCGTTATAAGTAATCGTTTTTTGAATTTTTTTGAAAATTTGAAAAATTGCGGAGTGTTCCGAAGGAATTTTTGAAAATTGCGGAAAATTGTGTTAAAAAAAATTGTGTTAAAAAACATGGGCTATAACCCATCCTTTTTTTTCTAACACTACCCGCAATTTGCTAATGTTTCCCATCCTTTCCGGTTAATTCAAAACATTGAGCAGGGCACTGCAGGGAGTTGAACCCCGTTCCGGTAAACCAGAAGTCCGACACCAGTGCCTTAGTTTTTGTGTGTATGTTCACAGCACGTCTTTTCCGGGACTTCAATCCAAGGGGCGTGAGAAAACAAACGTGCCTCTGATTGGCCTATAATCGAACGACGTCCCCTTCCGTGACGTACGTACGCGGAAGCTTGGCAAGCTCATGCTTCCGATATGAATCTCGAGAAGGGAAAGCTTGCCTTATACTCTCGAGAGCACATGCTCCAGAGCCTAAGGAGGCGTCTACCTCTTCATGTCTATGCATATGGCCTATATCCCCTTTAGGCTATAGTGGTTAAGATGTTGGCTTTCCACGCGGGAGACCCGGGTTCGAATCCCAGTGCATATAGGCCCTATGTACGTATACGTTGTTATACTGAGGTATTTCTTGCCCTCCTCTATAGCTCCTCCTCCCCCTGGTTCTGTTCCAACAGGAGGATGGAGACGAGTGGAGGGGAGGGGAGGGGTGTGGAAGTGTCTGACCTGTCCCTTCAGTTACCTGTCGGCTGGTCTCGGCCCGGCTCGGCCCGCGGGCCTGAGGCTCGCTGATTAAATCACAGAGGCCACTGACTGCTGCTCTGATGATGTTAACCGGGCCTGCTAATTAGTTTGCTTTGCCTTCATCAA
>NC_137873.1:42867166-42904666 GCF_963924005.1 Protomyctophum bolini
TGGAGGGAGGGGGGGCGTCGAGGTCCGGGTAGGCTCGCCAGGTTCCGTACCAGAAGCCAGGTACCGGAACCATCCAAGTGGGGTTTTCCTTTTAAGGAAACAAAAAACCTGACCTGCAAGGCCAGGTGTCTACATCAGTATTATGTTCAGAAAAGTCATTGTTGTACAACTTTAAATAAAACTATTAAATGAATAAAGAGTTCGATTTGATCAGGATCGAATCTTTAATCATTTATCTAATAAGTCTATATCTTTACCAAAAGTATTTTATAATATATATAATTATATAACATGATATATATATATATATTATAATAAATCAAAATTCAAGGTGTTTCATAATATATACAATTATATAACATGACATATATATATTATAATAGAATACACCAATATTAATTAAACCAAAAGTTCAAACATATCATAAATCAAATGCTTTCAAAATATAAATCAAATGTTTTCAAAATAAACAAACAGTTAACCAGTTGATCCAAGTTACAGTTAATGACACCAAGCCTATATGACTCACCGATGAGTATTCCAGGATTGTCACAGTGAATCTGCCATGCTGCTGCCAAACAATTCGGCCATCTTGAATAGGTGGAAGTGGGAGTGGGGAGTGTAGGACCTGATGTCACTTTTATACTGCCTTGATTGACAGTTGACATGGGTTGCCATTCGTGGGTTGCCATGTTGGCTGGGTTACACTTTCCCCCCCTAATCTCATGTACGTCCCGTGACATGTAATTGGCTTGGTGTCAACCGGCTTGGATCAATAAGTTACTGTGAAACAGTACAATTAGGAACACCTGGACCTGACAAGGCATACGAAAAGGCAGTAGTTAAACCATGAAACAATGATTGCACTGCTTTTAAGATGGGTTTCCCAGGTTTAGAGTAACCAAATCTGTCAGGCGGTCTCCGGGTTCTAGTTGAACGCCTTACAGGTAGGTCGTCACTATTCTCTGAGTCTGAGGACTCCGAGGGTGGTAAATTGAGGGAATGGGTTGCGTCGACAGGTTCAGGACTTTGCTCTGCGTTTTCAGGTAAGTGGGGTTCAGGGCTGTCAGGGGTATCATTTCCAGGTAAGTGGGGTTCAGGGCTGTCAGGGGTATCATTTCCAGGTAATTGGGGTTCCAGGCCGTCCATGGCATCAGGTAAGTATGAACCGTCAGCATCGTCGGGTATGTCGGTTTGGTTCAGAGGAGCATCAGAGGATGGGCTCTGTGTGGTCTCTGTGGGTGTTGGATCCATGAGGGAAGGTTGTGGAATGTTGATTGTTGTTGTGAATTTAGGAAGTTCAGAGTCGGAAAATCCATTGTACCAGTGAGATGGAATAATTTCATCCTCATCTGTTAGATTGTCTGTAGTATCAGTATGATTGTCTGCAGTTGGGAATGGTTTTGGTCTGATTGGCTGTTTCGTGTGAGATCTTTCAGGTGCAGGTAAGTAACCGCAAGAAAGAAGTAGATCTCGGTGTAGTGTTCGAGAAGGTTTCTCCTTGTTCTCAGGTCTGACTGTGTAAACAGGAAGAGTACCAGCTCTTTTAACAACAATGTACACATCAGATTCCCATTTGTCTGCCAATTTGTGCTTTCCTCTCAAGCGTACATTCCTGACCAAAACGCGATCTCCAACTGATAATTCAGAAGCGGTGACATGTTTGTCAAATCTGGTTTTGTTTCTTTGCATGATTTTGTCAGCATTTCCAGTTGCTATTTTATAGCTTTCCTCCAGGTGAGATTTCAAATCTTTGACATATTGAGAATGGGATATTTGTTGGTTGTCCTCAACAGGTAAGCCAAAGGCTAAATCAATGGGAAGTCTCGGTTGGCGTCCGAACATTAGTTCATATGGTGTGAATCCTGTGACATCATTCTTGGTGCAGTTGTATGCATGTACCAAGGGTTTGACAAAATCTTTCCAGTGGGCTTTGTCCTGTTCCGTCAGAGTTCCAAGCATGTTCAACAGTGTACGATTGAAACGTTCCACTGGGTTTCCTCTGGGGTGATATGGTGTTGTCCGTGTTTTGTGAATTCCAGTCACTTTGCAGAGTTCCTTTATTGTCCGGGATTCAAAGTCTGGTCCTTGATCGCTGTGGAGTTTTTCCGGGATCCCATAATGGATTAGGAAGTTATCCCATAGACATTTGGCAACAGTTTTGGCTTTTTGATTGGGTGTGGGAATTGCAACGGCATATTTTGTAAAATGGTCTGTTATTACGAGAATGTCCTTGATCCTTCCATCTGGTTCCAGTGATAAGAAGTCCATGCAAACGAGTTCCAGTGGTCTGGTTGTTTTTATATTGACAAGAGGTGCTGCTTTTTCCGGCAAAGATTTCCTTTTCACACACCTTTCACAGGTTTTGATCTTTGTGTAAACGTCGGCAGACATCCTTGGCCAATAAAATCTGGTTCGGACCAGGTCAAGTGTCCTTTCCATTCCCATGTGGCCCATTTGATCATGCAGACTGGTGAGAGCTTGGTTTCGCAGTTCTTGTGGTAAGACCAGTTGAAAAGAGCACTGAGAGCCGATTTGTCTCTTCCTTACAAGAATGTTGTTCCGGAGCTCCAACCGATTTAATTCTCTAAGGAGAAGTGGCAGATCTGGAAGCTCGTCCCTCAAGGTAGGTGGTGGTGTGACTCCACTTTCCAGTTGAGTTATCACATGCTGAAGGACTTGGTCTGCTCTTTGTTTTGCAGTGATCTCAGCGTCTGTAAGCTGAGAAATGACTGAGGATCCAAACTGCTGGTCATTCACAAAACTGTCAGGGAGGGCTTTAGTGGACATGGAAAGTGATTGGACAAGAGTCAAGGTATTAGTATGAGGATTGGCATTGGAACTGTAGATGAGCTGTCTGTCACAGATGGCTTGAACTGTGGGTTGATCAAGAGGAATGAATTCTGAATCGGGAAGATGATGATCACAGAATTTCAATATTCGTTCCCTTTCCTTTTGAGACTTTAAATCATCCAACAGATCACCTTGTGGTCTGCGAGAAAGTCCATCTGCATCGGCAGCTTGCTTGCCAGCTCGATACAGAATCTTAAAGGAATAGGTGGATAGTGTAGCAAGCCACCTGTAGCTGGCTGCATCCATCTTGGCTGTTGTCAAGAGGTAAGTAAGAGGATTATTGTCAGTTATAACAGTGAAATCATTTCCGTAAAGATAGTCACTGAGCTTTTCTGTCACTGCCCATTTGAGAGCAAGGAATTCCAGTTTATGTGCTGGGTAACGGGATTCACTTCGAGAGAGTCCTCTGCTGGCATAAGCAATGACTCTGTTCTGTCCTTCTTGTTCCTGGTATAGCACAGCTCCCAGACCAATGGAGCTGGCATCAGTATGCAGGATATATGGCTTCTGAGGGTCAGCAAATGCTAGCACTGGAGTAGTAGTGAGTTTTTGAATGACTGTTTCAAAGGCTTCCTGACAAGCGGATGTCCAGCGTCCACCAAATGGCTCTTTGGGGTTTAGATATTGTTCTGGTTTTATTGTTGGTTTGAATTTCTTCTGAGATGGCGGATAACCAGATGTGAGGTCATGGAGGGGTTTGACAATAGTAGAGTAGCCTTTTATGTATCTTCGGTAGTACCCAGCAAATCCTAAAAAGGATCGGAGATCTTTCAAGGTTTTGGGTACTGGCCAAGTAGTGAGAGCTTTAATCTTGTCAGGATCGGTCTCAACACCATTGCGTGAAACCACATGTCCCAAGTACCGAACAGATCTTTGAAAGAACTTGCATTTTTCAACAGACAGTTTCAGCCCAAATTCTTTCAGCCGATTGAGCACTTTCATAAGCCTTGCTTCATGTTCTTCCAAGGTAGGTGCAAAAATAATCACATCATCAATGAAGACAAGGACTTCCTTCAAGTTCATTGTTCCCATGCATTTCTCCATGAGTCTTTGAAAAGTGCTCGGTGCATTTGTTACTCCTTGGGGCATGCGATTGAATTCCCAGAATCCTAAGGGACACACAAAGGCGGTTTTGTCTTTATCTGCTTCCTCCATTTCAATTTGGTAATAACCTGATTTCAGATCAAGAACTGAGAACCACTCAGATCCAGAGAGAGCTGTGAAAGCATCCTCAAGCTTTGGCAAAGCATAAGCATCCTTAATGGTCTGTAAGTTCAATTTTCTATAGTCGATACAGAGTCGTACACTGCCATTCTTTTTCCTTACCACCACGATGGGTGATGCAAAAGGAGATTCAGATTCTCGGATTACTCCGCTTTCAAAGAGTTCCTGCAGGTGTGTACGGACAGCATCGACATCTTGTGGATGGATGGGTCTTGGTCTTTGCTTGAAGGGCGTTTCATTGGAAAGCTTGATCCGGTGAGTAACTTTATCTGTTCTGCCAAAGTCAAGATCATGTTTTGCAAAAACTTCTGGAATGCTGTTTAGCTTGGCTGTAATGCGATCTTTCCATTCAGGTGAGAGAGGCGAGTCACTGAAGTCATAGTTCAGTGGCTGTGATGAAGATTGATCTTGATCGGATACACTTTGCTCTTTTGCAATGATGGTGTTAACTGTACTCATTTGTGCAATCGCAGATCTGGCAGGAATGACGACATCGTGACCAGATTCATTGCTTACAATGACAGGCAACTGACCAGGCTGAAGTTTGGAACAGTCAACCAGACATGATTGAACAATCAAGCTGCCAGGCAAAGAGAAAGTAGGATGCTCAACAAGCACAGCATTCTGGGAAAAACAGTTTATAGAAGTTCCCTCCAAGACCACCGTTCCTCCTGATGGAATGGTTTGTGGACAACTTCCATGCATTCTGATCACACCATTATTGAATTGGTTGTGTCTCAGCTCAAGGACCTTCAAGACTGTTCTATATCCATGTGGAAGTGAATGATTAATTTGCAAGCCATCTTCAAGACATCTCTCATAAAGAACATCAAGTGCGTTTGTGCCGATAAGCATAAGAGATTGCATTGATTTGACATCAGGCACCACCAAAGCAAGTGTGGGTATGTCTATGGATGTTCCAAGGAACTCAGGTGGAAAAGTAACATCTAGTTCAATGTAGCCCATGTAAGGCACACACTGACCATTAGCCCCCTCAACTTCCAGTAGATTGACCAGTGGTTTGATCTCATGGTCAGCAAGAAAACTGGAGTAAAAGGAATGGGGAATGGTTGTCACCTGAGAGCCTGTATCCAATAGACAGTTGAATCGTTTTCCTTTAATGAACACTTGTGCGGTGCTTTTGGTTCCAATGAGTCCTTTTGGTAGCTTGCATGTATGGGAAGTGGGTTGTGATTGTTTGCAATTTATGGGACATCGTGTCACTGCAGCCTCTGGTTGTCCCTCCACAGAGACTGCCTTCAGTTTGATGGATTATTTTTGTCCCAATTCTGTTGTTTCTGTTGTAGTTGCTTCTTCTTTGCCATCACAAGAGTTGGATTTGCTGCATTACTGCAAGAGGAAGAGATGTGGCCATCCTCGCCACACCTAAAACAGTACCAAGGCTTGGGTTTAGTGGAGGAAGATGGCACAGCAGTAGCAGCAACCTTAGACTTGGTCGATGTGGGTTGTGATTTCTGCTGTGAAAGCAGGGCAGATAACTGGCTCTGTAGCTCATTCATTTGCTTCTTAAGGTCATCAAGTGCACTGAGTCCTTGTTCTGATGTTGCTCCACATACACAGGCACTGTGTGAACTCAAGTGAACACGTTTGGATGTATTGGTGTGTTTTTTCATCCGATTCTCTTTTGCCAGCTGTCTGTCTTCTTCTGTGCGCAGTAAGAGCAAAAGCTCTGCGAAGGATGGAGGATTGTCTTTCTTCTTATCAAGTAAGTTGGTTATGACTGGGTCTTCCAGGCAGCCACGACAGAATTGTCGGATGAGATGTTTCTCTGCTTCACTAGGTTGGACCCCACCCCTCTTCAGCACAGAGTTCAAGGTGAGCTGTAGTCGCTGTAGATAAGCAGAGTATTTCTCATCTTGAGCTTGGTAAGTAGTTAAGAACTGAGCAAAAAGCTCATCTCCATCCTGGACGGTGGCAAAGGCTGCATCAAGGACTTGCAAGTAAGTCGTTGGTCGAGCATTAGCTCCCAGACCTCTGACCACATCAGCTGCAGGAGACAGCAAGCTGTCAAGGATTCGCCTGGTGACGTGCAAGGCAGACAGGCTAGGATCAGCAAGCAACAGTTCAGTTTGTGCTCGCCATGCTTCATAGTCAGTTTCATTGTTGGGTTTGGGACAGTTCCCAGAGAAAGTACGCAGTCTGAGTGGAGACAATGAATGAGAACTGAAGTCTTCTCTCTTCAAAATATGTTCCACCACAACTTTTTGTATGTCAGGGGGGTTTAAATCAGCTGCTGATAGAGACACGGTCCTTTTGACATGTCTAGTCTTTCCATTTGAAGATGGTGGCTCACCACCTTCCTCTTTCAACTCAGGTGACTCCCCTTCACCCTCACTGGGTTTTTTCAGTTCTTTACTCATATGCCTGAGCATGTCTTTAAGCAAACCCTCAAAACTCCTGCCACTAGAGGTGGCTATTTCTGAGATTTGTTTGAGATAGTCCTTGGTGTGTATTCCTGCAAGTGAGTTGATATGATAAACAACTCCTTCATCATCATCAGTGTGCACTAGTGGTAACAGTGGCTCTAACGCTGCTATAGCAGACTCCTCTTTAAACTCAACGATCAGGTTTTTGTAATCAGTGCTGTTAGGATCATCAACTGGAATTACTTTTTCAATGGCCCCATATTTCGTTAAACATTCAACCAGTTTGTCGTCTGTCTCTGCTGTGTTGTTTTGACTTTTGACAAGTACAGACTTTGTCACATTAACCCCTGATTGTTCAATGAAATCCATCATGAAAATATTCAGGCAAAATATTCAGAAAACTTCAAAACTTCAATGGTTTTCACACGTATTGAGCTCCTGGCTGGCTCGCCACATGTAGCAAGTGGCACAATGGGTAGAGATTGACTGCGTGTAAAGTAAACCAGGTTCGGAAAAAGGAGCTCAATGAGTGTATGAAAACCAAGGAAATAAGGGAGGCAGAAACTGGAGGTAAAGTGTAACTGAGATATTATTATTATTACCAAAAACAATTTAAACAACGTTGAACATTATAGAAAACAATAAACCAAAAAGAATGGGGGCCCTTTAAATGTGGTGATGACTGTCCAGGTTCTAGGAAATTCTAGGGAAATTCAGTCTCTTTCTCCAGGGGGGGAGAATTGGTTTTACCACATTTATGGAGGGAGGGGGGGCGTCGAGGTCCGGGTAGGCTCGCCAGGTTCCGTACCAGAAGCCAGGTACCGGAACCATCCAAGTGGGGTTTTCCTTTTAAGGAAACAAAAAACCTGACCTGCAAGGCCAGGTGTCTACATCAGTATTATGTTCAGAAAAGTCATTGTTGTACAACTTTAAATAAAACTATTAAATGAATAAAGAGTTCGATTTGATCAGGATCGAATCTTTAATCATTTATCTAATAAGTCTATATCTTTACCAAAAGTATTTTATAATATATATAATTATATAACATGATATATATATATATATTATAATAAATCAAAATTCAAGGTGTTTCATAATATATACAATTATATAACATGACATATATATATTATAATAGAATACACCAATATTAATTAAACCAAAAGTTCAAACATATCATAAATCAAATGCTTTCAAAATATAAATCAAATGTTTTCAAAATAAACAAACAGTTAACCAGTTGATCCAAGTTACAGTTAATGACACCAAGCCTATATGACTCACCGATGAGTATTCCAGGATTGTCACAGTGAATCTGCCATGCTGCTGCCAAACAATTCGGCCATCTTGAATAGGTGGAAGTGGGAGTGGGGAGTGTAGGACCTGATGTCACTTTTATACTGCCTTGATTGACAGTTGACATGGGTTGCCATTCGTGGGTTGCCATGTTGGCTGGGTTACATACAAGCTCTCTACGCGACGCGTTGAGAGCTTGTAGATCGGCTATTTTCTTCCAAAAGTGCCCTCTTACCGAATTTCAGCCCCTGCCCTCTGTAACACTGTGTGGGTGTCCCTGTGTTTGTCCCTGTTTGTACACCTCAGAGGCAGAGAAAGAGCCCCTGCCCTCTGTAAAACTGTGTGGGTGTCCCTGTGTTTGTCCCTGTGTTTGACCCTCTCAGAGGCAGAGAAACGGGCCCCTGCCTTCTGTAACACTGTGTGGGCGTCCCTGTGTTTGTCCCTGTTTGTACACCTCAGAGGCAGAGAAAGAGCCCCTGCCCTCTGTAACACTGTGTGGGGGCGTCCCTGTGTTTGTCCCTGTGTTTGTCCCTGTGTTTGACCCTCTCAGAGGCAGAGAAAGAGCCCCTGCCCTCTGTAACACTGTGTGGGCGTCCCTGTGTTTGTCCCTGTGTTTGACCCTCTCAGAGGCAGAGAAAGAGCCCCTGCCCTCTGTAACACTGTGTGGGCGTCCCTGTGTTTGTCCCTGTGTTTGACCCTCTCAGAGGCAGAGAAAGAGCCCCTGCCCTCTGTAACACTGTGTGGGGGCGTCCCTGTGTTTGTCCCTGTGTTTGTCCCTGTGTTTGACCCTCTCAGAGGCAGAGAAAGAGCCCCTGCCCTCTGTAACACTGTGTGGGCGTCCCTGTGTTTGTCCCTGTGTTTGACCCTCTCAGAGGCAGAGAAAGAGCCCCTGCCCTCTGTAACACTGTGTGGGCGTCCCTGTGTTTGTCCCTGTGTTTGACCCTCTCAGAGGCAGAGAAAGAGCCCCTGCCCTCTGTAACACTGTGTGGGGGCGTCCCTGTGTTTGTCCCTGTGTTTGTCCCTGTGTTTGACCCTCTCAGAGGCAGAGAAAGAGCCCCTGCCCTCTGTAACACTGTGTGGGCGTCCCTGTGTTTGTCCCTGTGTTTGACCCTCTCAGAGGCAGAGGAACGAGCTAACAGGGAAGCGGAGGAGGAGGACGCGGAGGAGGCCCAGGAGGTCCTGACGGAGTCCGGAAGAAAGCCAAACGCCAAGGAGGACGGAGCGCCGGGCGAGGGGGAGGCCGAGTCGGGGGAGGTCAGCGGCGGCGGCGGCCCGCCGCCAGGTGGCAACGCGAGGCGAGCAGAGGAGGAGGAGGAGGACGCCAAGGCGGCAGCACAACAGCCGCCCGGGAGCACCGCAGCAGGCAGGAATCAGCCTCTGCAGAATGGTATATATAATATATAGTAATATATTAGAAATGAGACTTTAAACTAGTGACTGGAAGCAGAAAGTATTCATGACCATGTTTATTAAGGTAATACAGTCTAGGTGAAGTTGGGCCCAAATACATGGACTTCTATGGGGCTATGGGTTTTTTTTGAGCCCAATGACAGCGCCACAACAGGCCATTATATGAACTTTCATTTCCTTAGTGGCTTCACAAAATATCTGTCTGACTGCCCCCCTGGTTGTGACAGAGAACATGCACATAATGATGCACTTTCAAACAGTGTGATGCTTTTGTGCATGGCAGGTGCATATAGGTCGCCACCCTGTGGCAGCAACAAGGAACTCCCACACGTCATCATATTCACCTATTTCACCCCCCAGGCAGGCTATGGAACGACCTGCACCCCCACCGGAAATATGTGCAGGCCTCTGTGGACATTTTTTAACCCATTCTGACCTGAGATCAGATTCATACGAGGTTTCCACTGGACACACACTGGTCTGATTAACCCATTCTGACCCGAGATCAGATTCTAAAAAATGTCAGTCGTTCTTAGATTTTTCAAAAATAGCAGACCTACAAGCTCGTAGCGCGCCACTCGGTGGCGCGCTATGAGCTTGTAGATCTGCTATTTTTCAATAGCTAAAGCATGACATGATGCCGACACCAAAATGGGTTCCCGTTCAGAATGGGTTAAAGACCCACCTTTTCGGACAGGCCTTTGTAACTTAGTCCTGTATTGATTTCTTGGTTTCTTTCCCTTCACCAGACAGTGCAGATTGTTCTGTTTACCATCTCCTTTGCTTTATTGTTTTATTGTTGACATGTTTAGATGTAAAGCACTTTGTGACTCTGATGTCTGTGAAATGTGATCTATAAATATAATTTACTTACCTACTTACCTACTTACTAACTTACTTACTTGCTTGCTTACGTATACTTGCTTACTGTGTGTCTTTCCAGGGGAGCTGTCGGAGGGCGGAGAGTCTCCTCATAGTGAACAGGACAAAGACACGGCACTCGGCGGTGAGTAAAACCTCCTGCTACGTTCCAGTGTTGTCTTTGGCAGCAAATTTCTATTTTAATTTAGTCATAGTCTTCGGACTGAAACTTCATTTAGTTTTAGTCATATTTTAGTCATCTGGAATGCGTTAGTCTATAGTTTTAGTCGACTAAAGGCTCATACATAGTGTGGTGAGGTGACCACCGAACTACAACATGACGTCACGAGCCGCGGTGAAGAGCAAAACCACCGCCACCGCTCCAGCCCTTCTCTCTGTTATTACTCACCACCGCTCAACGTTATTTCAGCTCCGGTGGTCAGCTCACCACCGGAGCGGTGGTCACCTCACCACCGCTCAATCCAGACTATGAATAGGCCTTAAATCTACAGTTGATTTAGTCGACTAAAATGTATTTTGGCGGGCCTCAATGCCGTTGTAATGACATATTTTACACTTGCTGAAAATAGCCGATCTACAAGCCAGAATGACAAAATATGACCCCCCCCCAGTCAACATCTTAAAACCAAAATGTTGAATTGTGGGTTTGAGCTCAC
This sequence comes from Protomyctophum bolini, assembly GCF_963924005.1. NCBI lineage: Eukaryota > Metazoa > Chordata > Actinopteri > Myctophiformes > Myctophidae > Protomyctophum > Protomyctophum bolini. The sequence goes on from NC_137873.1 coordinate 42,877,878, forward strand.
ATGACAGGCAATTCCTGCTGTCAAAATATGCCCCACCCTCCCAGTCAAAAAACAACTTTGTTTGAAATAGACACTCATGCTTTCCAAGGTGTGATTTGGGGTCCTATAAGGATGAATACAAAATAAATATCAACATCTTAAAACCAAAACCAATATTGGGGGAACCTGGCTGTTTGTAGTAGCTCGTGTCCCTCCCGCTCACTCAGATCAGCCAACGCAGGGAAGCTGGAAATACCCTCACTAAAAACGCCGGGACAACAACGCTACACACGTCCCAAACTCTTCTCCCTTCTGGCTCCAAAACTGTGGAATGCACTTCCCATTGCAGTCAGAACTGCAGCATCACTCCCAATCTTCCGCCGTAGTCTGAAAACCCACCTTTTCAGACTCCATCATGGCCCATAGCACTTACCCCACCCCCTTGGATAGCATTTCTGTAGACAGCATAAGTGCATTGTATGTAGTCATAGCACGTCATAGTACATATGTATAGCATAGTAGTATAGATGTATAGTTTATATGTATAGTTTCATTATATAGATATTCCACTGTTACTTTCTTAGCTTACGCATGTTTCATGATAAATGTTTTTATGTGATGTATTCCCATGCTTTTTTGTTCTTGCTTAATGTAAGTCTCTCTGGATTAAGAGCGTCTGCTAAATGCCTAAATTGTAAATTGTAAATCGTGTCTCCTTGACAGCGACATAAGAACACGTCTCCTCTGATGTTTCCACAGCAGAAGCAGCGAAAGGCTAACCTGTTGTGTCACCGCCTGTATAATCCAAACTGATGGGAGCTGGATCCAAGGCTATCCGTGAGAAGACCTTTACTTGGGACAATGGCTCCCTCTACTGGACACCGAAAACACTCACAATCACACTTATTTCTTCTTTCTTTCTGTTCTTCTTTATTTCTTTCTTTCTTTCTCCCAAGTGGTGGTTATGTTTTGCTCTGGTATGCAGACATTTCTGATTGGTTCTCCATCCATGTATTATAGGCTGCACTCATTCTTCCTACCAGTTGGTGAGCAGCATCACACACACAGACACGTGAAGGCTGCACGCTATATTCTGTGACCACTTATTAATACAATTATTGAAGTGAGTAGGAGTCGTTGATCTTTGACCTTTTAAAAAAAAATACTTTATAGATTTAATTTATGTTCTGTTCCTTTCTGATCCGCATAAATCAGTCTGTACGGGTCAATTTGTACACGCGTTCAGTTAAAGGGATTTTGACATCGGAAGCATGAGTTCAAGTCCGTTGCTCTCCCCTTGTCCCCCATATATGGGGACTAGGTTGGTGGAGGGTGTGTAGAGCCCAGGATCACATTAGATGATTGACACAGGGGTGAAAAAAATGGGTTACAAAATCGTGGGATAAAAAATATATATTAAAAGGGATTTTGACAGAAAGAAAATTGTAATTATTATTATTTTTTTAGGTTTTCTGGGCGTTCAAAAAACCTGAACTTTTAAACATTCAGTAGATTTCCTGGCTCAAACAAGTGCTCTGATTTTCCTGCTGTTTGTGGTGTAAGAGCCAGCAAATACCATATATGTCAATGGGATTTGCCAGCAGATGTCACTGTTTTCACTGTTTTGCCTGTTTTAATTGCAGCTCAAAAGGCTTCCAAACCCCAGAGAAAACTCAAGACCACAGAACATCCACTGAATGTTCAAAGTTCAGGTCTTTTTGGGTGAAATTGAGGTCATAAAACATAAAAGGAAAAAAAAAAAGAATGTCGTGAAACCTTTAACACTTGGCAGGTGATTGGCTGTCTCCCGCCCGTAGCTGCCGCTGATTGGTTCCGAACCGCGGCCGGTTTTGGTTCGTCGCTACTGCGCCCAGACAGTAGCGCCAAGAGGCGGAAAGATGGCGCTTATAGAGCAGCCATCCCTCCATCTCTTCCTGGTTCTTAGACAGCTGGTGGATGGAAATGACGCTCGCGCGGCTGCAACTTGACGCGTCAGCAAAAAAAAGCGCTTTGCCGACGCGTCAAGTTGCGAGCGTCATTTCCATCCACCAGCTGTCTAAAAAAACCACACCCGTGTGAACTGAGTGGTGCAACTCCAACCCACCCCACCCCACCTCTCTCTCTCTCTCTCTCTCTCTCTCTCATTAGCAGGCAACAGTGCAGCACTATCCCTCTCTCTGTTCCTGGCACAACAGCACCCCTACTGGTACTCATAGTACAGGTGCTCATTAACCAACCAACACATTAGGTGAACACATAGGTGAACACGGACATTGCTGTTCCTTTTTGAGTGGTTGCACCACTCAAAAACAGAAAGAGACGCCTACTCTAAACGGCATCTTGATGCTACTGTTTTGGCGCACTGTCCCAGACGGAGGCGGCCATGTATTTGTGAACTTTGTGAATCAATATCGCCCCCATCTGGCGGCGTCGGGTTATACGCCCTGACGTGGCCTCCTCCCCAAACATGTCTTTATTATCGCAAACCTTTTCTTTCTTTTGCCACGCCTGTTCTCTACCAACGTTATAACTTCCTTAACTACAGGAAGGCAGACATTGTTGTACATTCAGCTACTTTTTTTCAGGAATTTATATTGTTTGTTTGTTTGTTTATTTTTATGTCAAGTTGCATATCTGTGGATTTGAAAGGAAACAAATCCGCTGTCATAATATATTTCAGCTGTACTCGTCTGTAGGTCTCAGCCTGTTCTCTTTCTGCATTTCAAAAACATAATATATTACTAAATACTAGGGATGTTCCGAACTTCCGATCACGTATTTTTTTCCTCCGAATCCGATTCTGATCATTTGATTTTGAGTATCTGCCGATACCGATTATTCCCGATCCGAAATGTATATTTTTATAGAAGACTTTATGCCATATTATAACAATCGTACAATATCCCAAATCACAGACAATATCCAGTATAATGTCATGTTTTTGTTTTTTGCCTCCGATCCAATTCCGATGAAAATGACGATCGGCCCCAGTTTCCGACCACGTGTTCGGATCGGGACAACCTTACTGAAAAGTTCTTGAATGCATTTCCCCCCCCCCCCCCCCCCTACCATTTGTAACGATGATCTTTTCAGTTCACTAGTTAGTTCATTATAAATGCAATGTAATACATTTACAATGCCCTGGTCGGATGTGTATGATATATCCTATAGTGTGTCTTCTGTTCCACGTCATTTCATTCAGGACTTTCTCTCCCAGTAAGATGCTGGGATATTCTCGATGCCTTTCTTTCTCGTGTGTATTTTAAGCTGTAGCAAAAGAGTCATCATTTAGTCGTCAGGCTGATGTATAGAGAGAAGAGCTTTTCTCTTTTTCTTTTCACTGATTACAGCTACAGAGCGCCGAAGTCCTGACGTCACTCGCTCATCCTCTGGTTCACGGAAGTCATTTCTCTATATGGAGAATAACAACGGGGTCATCTTAAAATCATTGTGGCTCTGTGTCGTTTACGACCGCCAGTCACTCATATTATATGATACCGTCTGTTTCTAGCGAAAACGTATAACTAATTCAGCAGCAGTATAACATTAGCGTTTTCTCTCAGTCAGTTGATTCTTCATATCCATATGAGTGAAACGGCCGGGTTTATTTTTCAAACACAGTTCTTATATGAGGCGGTCTAAAATCCCCCTATGGGGATTACAATGCAAATAAAAGGTACATGAACTCGTGGACATAGCGCCCTCTACCGATATTGACGTCAGACTTCGGTGCTCTATAGTACGAACTACGAAGCGGCTTCACCACCTTCTAGGTTATCGATGTAAACATTGCGTCAATGTTTGTTGTTTACGGTGTGTGTGTGTTTGTGCAGACTACTGTCCTGGCTGAAACAATCATGCTTCTGTGATGGCAGTACATGTGTGTGTCCATGTACATGTACAGTGCATGTACAGTACATGTGTGTGTGTGTGTGTCCGATACGCTAGGAGTCCAAACTGTTTAACCTGCTTTTTATCGGGGTTGTGTTCGCCATAGACCTATATAATACTTATTATTATTATTAAGATGTATGTTGTGTATAGAAGATGCAAATATTACTTCCTGACTGTGCATAATGTACCATACTGAACCTCTGCAATGCTGTTAACAGCTTTTACTGTATAATGTGTAATGGAGGAGAAGAAAAAAAAGAGAAAAGAAACATTTTAGCAGTATTTGTGTATTAATTGACATGTTATCCCTCAGAATGCACTTTGTTTTCTTTATTTTTTTTGTTGTTTTATATATTGTTTTATTTTCTTTGGGTTTTTTTCCCCCCTCCGTTTACCTAAATGGTTCTTTTGCCTTGAAAAACCCAAAGTCACGCCAGGAATAAGTCCTTGGCGTGTTCTTATGGCCAGTGTGTATATAGTATACACTGGGTATACATATTTAAGAAATTAAGAATTTATATATATATATAGCCTATACTAAGAGTTATCAGAAGTTGTAAGTCCTTAATTTAACAGCTTCTTGTTATTTTAAATACGCTCTCCCTTGTTTTGATATTGTACATTTAATATTATCATCGTACTATAGTTCATTTAACTGTATATGGGTCACGTTAATATCATAAAACACACACCATTTAACAAAACGCAGTCAATGGTTCAAACCAAAATGGCTGAACCCTGTGCCTATAATTCATGTAATTTTCATTTTTACAATATTGCATTGTAGGGAAATACATTTTGTCAGTGTCACATAGATAGATTTGCACTGGCATGGTTGTAGTAAAAAAAAAACTCTTGTCGTCCCACAGTCTGTCCCCATGCAGTCAATTCAAACATAGTCAATTCAAACATAGTCAAACCTTTAGATAAAAAATAGGAACTAAACCAGGTGCTCAATGGAGACGGCAAAATGTGATCATGATATAAAAGGTGCTCAGACACACGGATCAAAAACGGGACGTAGATCAAAACAGAGAAGGATCCGGGGCACACAAAGTAAAGAAAAATGAGGAACGCCTTTATTAAATTAAAAAGGTATAACTGCGACCTAACAGGTCTTCATCAGGGCAGGAATGATAGTTAAACTTTTAATTGGGCCTATTATATTCTGCCTCATGGAAGTTTCTCCCACTGCACTATTCAAAGCAAGGAAGATCACGTTTAGTCGAGCTTAAAACGACACCCCCCTAAAATAAAAGTAGATTGCTTTTTTCCTACTGGGAGACTGCAGTGCCTTGTTCCTAATTATACACAAGGACAATTCTATGATAGATGGAGTTATCATCAACCAATCTCTAAACTCTTGACCAGATACTGTAGGTGTGCACATGTTCTGTACTAATTAGTGACACATGTCATGTGTGTACTGTACAGTGCTCTCGTAGTTTCTAACTAAATGCTCTACTGTATGTTTCACCTGCTACTGTGATATGACCTACTGTATCTATCTTAACTTCTTTCTACCGGTCTTCATCAGAGAGACATGACTGTACAGAGCTTGTACTAAAACATGGTGATTTGTAAACGTTATAGCGACGGGATTATAGGTTATTTGTTGTTCGTTTGAAGCTTTTGTTCCTGTTTTTAGCACTCTGATGTTTGCTCATCCTCTCCTTGTGTCGTAGCACAGTGGTTCCCAAAGTGCGGTCCGGGGACCCCCCAGGGGTACTTGAGGGACTTCCAGGGGGTCCACAGCTAAATGATAAGTTTGGAAACCAAATGGATTTACATTTGTACACTCTCTGAGTTAAATTAACATTGATTTTACAATATAAATTGGCGTCCAAGAGACAGAAATGCCACGCCGGTCCGTAGACTATAATGCATGTCACCCTGGGGGGACCTTGAAATGAGACGGGTCAAGATTCACTGCTAAATATTCTCTTATGGGGGTCCCTGGCATGTCTTTTCAAATGGGGGTCCCGTCGGCTAATGAGTGTCAATGTGGGGGTCCTTTTTGGGAACCACTGTCTGTCGCAGCAGAAGAACCGATAATGGTTATTTATTGGTGTTCATGCTGTCGTTGGTATCAGCGACTGGATGTCATGCTGCCAGGAACCTAGAACTATGTGCATTTCTGATCTCACTGTGACCTGTTCTTCCTGTGCGTGTGTGTGTGTGACTGTGTACGTACGTGTGTGTGTGTGTGTGTGTGTGTGTGTGTGTGTGTGTGTGTGTGTGTGTGTGTGTGTGTGTGTGTGTGTGTGTGTGTGTGTGTGTGTGTGTGTGTGTGTGTGTGTGTGTGTGTGTGTGTGAGAGAGAGAGAGAGAGAGTGTGCACGCGTGTGTGTGTGTGTTCATGTACAGAGCTAGTGAGCTATGGAATAGTAAAGGTGTGTGAGGGAATTGAAAAGGTGTGTGTGTGTGTGTGTGTGTGTGTGTGCGTGTGCGTGTGAGCGAGTGTATGCTTGCTTGTGTGGCTGCGTGTGTGTGTGCATGTGCGTTGGTGCATGCGTGTGTTCCTTACCATGCGGGCCAGGCGGCCATGCTATGTGACTGCACAGCCGTATCAATAAACGTGAATTCAAAGGGCTCAGATCATGTCTGGATGACTTTGTTTATTTTACAATACAATGCACCGTGTGTGTGTGTGTGTGTGTGTGTGTGTGTGTGTGTGTGTGTGTGTGTGTGTGTGTGTGTGTGTGTGTGTGTGTGTGTGTGTGTGTGTGTGTGTGTGTGTGTGTGTGTGTGTGTGTGTGTGTGTGTGTGTGTCTGTGTGTGTGTGTGTGTGTGTGTGTGTGTGTGTGTGTGTGTGTCTGTGTCTGTAAGTAAATAAGTAAGTTCATTTTATTCATAAAGCACCTTTCGAAACAAGGTTACAAAGTGCTGAACAGTGACACATATAAAACAATCGGGTAGTAAAATAATGCAAGAAAATGAAAATATATATATATATGTAATCAATACTACAGAAACAAAACAAGTGGACATGCAAAGGAGATCAAGTGACAACATGGGGGGAAAAAATGTTTACGGGACAAAAACTTTTTTGAACTGCTCTTAAAAATGTCAAGGCCCGGCTCTCACCTTTTGTTTTGAACTTATGGTCGGCGGGGTTTTTAAGAGACCATTATATCCGAGGACCTGAGAGGTCTCACATTATCCTTAGGGGTTCAATTAAAAGGTCCAGGATATAAAGTGGGGCCAGTCCATGAAGTGCCTTAAAGGTGGTTAACAGGATTTTAAAATCTAATCTGGCCTTGATGGGTAACCACTAACCACTAACCAGTGCAGTCCAGCTAATACCGGGGTTGTGTGTGCTCTACGGTTAGTGTTAGTGAGGATTCTGGCTGCAGTGTTCTGGACTGATTGGAGTCTGGATAATGAGGAGATGCTTAGCATTGTGTAGAGTCCGTTACAGTAATCAGGGGCGTGAGAATTGGCTTTATTTTTAGCGATGTTGCGTAGATCAGTGATACTCAACCTCAGGCCCGCGGGCCACATCAGGCCCGCGGGACCATTATGACTGGCCCACCAATGAAAATCTAAAAAAAAGAAGAAAAAAAAATCTGGAAAATGAAATAAAAATAAATAAATCTGAATGAAGTTATCTTTAATTACATTATTATAAGTAATACTATTAGAGTTGTACTATTACTCGAACGAAAATAAAAGCTTGGGGGGGGGGGAGATGCAATGCAAATGAAAGACATATACTGTGTATCCCCCCTATTCCCTGACATAATTTTAAAGCTAAACGGACAGAATTCTATTTTATTTGAATGATGAAACCCAGCTGCCATTAATAGTTGGAAATGGAAATGGAAATTGCGGAAATTGCGGAAATGGAAATTGCGGAAATTGTAATTGCGGAAATGGTGGAAATGGAAATTGCGGAAATGGAATTTGCGGAAATTGCGGAAATGGTAATTGCGGAAATTGCGGAAATGGTGTAAATGGAAATTGCGGAAATGGAAATCGAGGAATCAGTCAGCCATATCACTACTCATTTTTTTCATGAAAAAGGTCATAGCTGGGTAATCTATTTTCAGGCAAATTGTGTTTATTGTATTTTATTTTACTCAGCCATAACAATTTATTTTCTGTTAACCAACTTGCTGGCTGGCAGGCAGGCAGACAGCTACTCATAGACAAGACAGGCAGACAGACAGACAGCTACTCATGGAGAATTGGACAGGCAGGCAGTCAGACAGCTACTCATAGACAGGCAGACAGACTGCTACTCATGGAGAACTGCTACCATATTGTGTTCTTCTGGGCCCTGTCAGAACATGGAGAACTGCTACCATATTCTGTTCTTCTGGGCCCTGTCAGAACATGGAGAACTGCTACCATATTCTGTTCTTCTGGGCACGGGCAGAACATGGAGAACTGCTACCATATTGTGTTCTTCTGGGCCCTGGCAGTAACGATAATGAACCTCCTTTGTCGCCCAGGTTGTTGTTGGGCACAGACTGCCAGCAGCGTTCACATGGAGAGGTTGGATTGCATTTTGCATTCTGCATTTTGGACGGCGGTATAGCGCCGTGCAAAATGCAGAAAAGGTAACCGAGGGTCCCGAAAGGGGCTACAGGGCCAGCTGTACCTCAGGAGCATAAGGTAACCGAGGGTCCCGAAAGGGGCTACAGGGCCAGCTGTACCTCAGGAGCATAAGGTAAGAGAACTAAGTGTGGAGCCTTTTCGTCTTACTACCTAAAGTTACAATTAGAATCCACACCATTGTTTTGTATTGTTTTTGTAATCAAAGTTTTTTATTTATTTATACATTTTTCGGCTGCAGAATGAGGCTGGATGGCCATGCGTGTCGGGCAGGGTATACCTGGTTCCTGGTTGGACCAGTGCTGTCGACGATGCAGGGTATACCTCGTTCCTGGTTGGACCATGAGTGTCGGGCAGGGTATACCTGGTTCCTGGTTGGACCAGTGCTGTCGACGAGGGCTTGGCATTGAAGTGAGCGCCATTCAGGTCACAATTCAGATATAGCCCTTCAAGCTTGGCCTTTTCGGCTATACGTCGGTGACCCGGGGAGGAGAAAGAGTTGGAACTATAAGGCAGTTCCATCAGTGGAACGGTTCTGGATTGTCACATGTGCCAGTTCTCTTCATACCTGGATGGTCGTGGTTGTATTCGTGACTTCCAGTGGTGTAGAAAGCTCTATTAAAATGAGTCGTTTAACCGGTGCCTGCCTGACCTACACATGACCTTTTCAAACTCCTGTTCCTCGGCTGAAAAATATATTACCGGTATGTAAATATTATGTTAAGTTGTGCCACATATTAGTATTAGTGTATAGCTCTCGTGTCAAAGGTTCCTATGATAATTGTCTGTGTGAAAACGATGCCAATATGCAGGACAAACAATACCAGTGGCCTCTGGAAGATTGTGTTTACACTGAAATTGGAAGTGGAGGCTAAAGGTTATGGATTTTGGAAGACACTTACTGTACATCTATACAACCAGGTTAGTTATGACCAAAAGAAAGCTGACATTTGTGTATTATTTTTCACTAACTGAGAGAGAGACAGAGACAGAGAGAGAGAGACACAGAGAGAGAGAGGGCGGGCACCAAATCCCTTGAATAATTCAACCAACCTGCTTCAATGTGTGCACATGACATGGGACTATAGGTATTTAAAATATCTTGTGTACTGCCTTTCTTCATTCAGGACGCACAATTGAAATATTGATATTTGATGTAAATGGAAATAACTGCTGACTTTTCTGCCTGTCTTTGGGTTTCCTACCATTCTTGGGGTAATATTTAAACAGTAGCCTAAATAAGACATTTTTGGTGAATGCAATGTAGTCTATATGTTTTGTGGGAGTGTGCAGGTTTTATTTTGCATAGAGAGATGTGTGGTGGAAGTGTGGTTTGGTCGGAGATAGAGCACGAATGAACGGCCATGTGCTCATGTACCCCCTGTCTATTAGGTCAGAAAAGTAATATTTAAACAGTAAATAAGACATTTTTGGCGAATGCAATGTAGTCTATATGTTTTGTGGGAGTGTGCAGGTTTTATTTTGCATAGAGAGATGTGTGGTGGAAGTGTGGTTTGGTCGGAGATAGAGCACGAATGAACGGCCATGTGCTCATGTACCCCCTGTCTATTAGGGTAGCAGGATTGTATATATTTCTTTATTTATGGAATTTAATAGATTTATTTGTTTGTTTTTTAAATGTATACAATTATTTAAAAATATATTTTTTGCAATAGGCCTATATATATATATTATTTTTTTTAGGAAAGAATGCTATTATTTTAACATTCAACAATGCAGTCAACTGAATGACAATGCAACAAAATAACATCCCTAAATAATCTGGCAAGCTTGGAAGACAAAACAAATAACATCTCTTATTAAGAAAGTCACCTAATATGAAAACAGCACCTTTGCTTCGTGAGGTGATATTTCTCTAAGATCGGGTCATTCTGAGAACATCGACGCTGTCAGATTGAGCTACAATATCAGGGAATGTAACACATGTTCCACTCAAAGTGAACCACTAGGTGGCTCTGTTCCACTTAGAATAATCCCCCTGCCAATACAAATACCTCGAGCTTCAATCAATGGATCCCCGGCTTAGGCCAACAGCTAGGGCCTAAAAACGACAATCCAATGAGCTCACTGGCGTTACATATACATACTATAAGAAAAACACACTTGGAATGGGAAATAGAGAGAGGAAAATAGTTGTTATTTGTATATGACTTTGTATTTGTATTGTGTGTTTGAGCTGAAAGGCTCTTTTAATCAATCAGTCACCTTAATTCAAGTAGTTTTTTTTTAATGATATATATATTGTGGTCTACCTGCAAAGCCTTTGTGATCTACTGGAGAATCGCGATCTATACCTTCTGGGCACCCCTGGTATACTGGTATATATATATACATAAATGTATGCACACACACGACACACACCATGATACCTTTCCCTAGGTAGTCATTGTATATACTATCCTATATCAGCCACATAGGCAAATCCACAAACATTAGACACAGTGCACATATTTATCACCAGCCACATGCATATTCATAGAGGGACTGATGGAACTCAGAGCGATGCGTATAGCTTCTCAACACAGCGCTGCTGAGTACCGTAGCAGAAGGCGAATGTTAATTCAATTATCCCATTAAGACCTGGAACGCATCCGTGTCACCTTTTTATAGCTTTTTTAACCACTTTTAACCTGCATTGTTTCAAACTGTTTCTATTGGAAAAATAGCAGATCTACAAGCTCGTATAGCGCGGCACTCGGTACGAGAAAAATCGTGAAAAACGTGTGCAAATCAATATGAATATATATTCTTTCACGGCACACGTTTTTGATTTTGGGGGATTTTGGGGGTCCCTGCATGGAACAACATATTTTCCTACGGGGGTCGGCGGGCCAACTATACGTATAATTCTTGGGGTCCTTGACATGAAATAGTTTGAGAACCACTGATATAGAAACTGCAGGTTTTTCAGAAAACCGTCAAGATTCAGAAGACATTTAGTAGGCTATAGAATCTGGTCTGGGGTTTTAATGGGTTATACGGCAGCTGTTACATGGCGCCCATGGCCACTGTGTTTGTGCTAGAACAGAAATCTTGTATTAGGTCCCTCGCTATAAAAAAAAAAAAAGCTAAAAAACGCCCGTTGCTAGGCGTGAGAACGGGGACCGCCTGCAACCAAATGCCATAAACCGTATTTCAAAAGAGCTTTTTAATGTTCATGTCCGCTTCGTTTGAGAGATTTGGTGAGGGTGTTAATATTTGTGTTGTTGTTGTTGTTTTTTTTGGTTGCTGTTAACCCATTCTGAACGGGAATCCATTTTGTTGTTCGCATCATGTTATGCTTTAGCTATTGAAAAATAGCAGACCTACAAGCTCATAGTGCGCCACCGAGTGGCGCGCTAAGAGCTTGTAGGTCTGCTATTTTTGAAAAATCGAAGAACGACTGACATTTTTTAGAATCTGATCTCAGGTCAGAATGGGTTCATCAGACCAGTGTGTGTCCAGTGGAAACCTCGTATGAATCTGATCTCAGGTCAGAATGGGTTAATGTTATGTGCCGCGCCTCTCCATATAGATTTATCATATAAGCCAACCTGCAGTATAGTAGTAAAAGAAAAATGCACAAACGAGTGCTTTTCTGCCCGGTCGGTATTCATTCTAGTCACGGCTGGTGTCGTCGGTCGTTCCTTTGGGCAAACAAAAGGGGGTGAAGTGTGGGTGGGAGTGGGACGGCCCGGGTTGGCTGTGGTTCAGTTGGTTATATAGCCTCACAATGATGAGGTCCCGGGTTCGAACGCTCTCTCTTTGTTCGACATGTTCTCTCCGCATGTTGAAGTGGGTTTTTCCCCCCTGGCTTCACCTATACACCAAAAGGACATGAATTATCCTGCATGCCAGGCAGTCAGTGTGGAGGCACTCTAAAACCTGGTCCCCCGGGCCCTGGCCACTCTGCTCACTTATCCCATTCTGACCTGAGATCAGATTCTAAAAATGTCTTTATACATCCTGACAGTTTTCTGAAAAACCTATGTTTCTATGTCAGTCGTTCTTCGATTTCTCTAAAAATAGCAGACCTATACAAGCACGCTACGAGCTTGTAGATCTGCTATTTTTTAAATAGCTAAAGCATAACATATAATGCAAACACCAAAAGGGGTTACCCGCCTAAAATGGGTTATATACCCACCACTGCTTATACTTGCCCACTGCGGCACTATGCCCACTTACCACGGGTCAAATGCAGAGGACGAATTCTCTCACTGCAAATCAATAAAGTCGCGACTTCAAAAGCCTCTGTATGCCACGCACGCCGGCGCTGCATGAACACATGCATTGTTTGTGTCCAACTGTGTGCTTGTTGTCGGATATACAAAAGCATGCATGCACACGGTAAACAGCATAGTACAGTATAGGCTATAACATGTACAGTAAACAGCGTAGTACAGTATAGGCTATAACATGTACAGTAAACAGCGTAGTACAGTATAGGCTATAACATGTACAGTAAACAGAGTAGTAGGCTATATAACATGTAAACGTTGTACAGCACATCGTTTAGAAGGAGTGTGTGCATGCAGCATGAGGCCTTGTCTCTCATCAGCATTTAAGGTATACAAATAGATCTTGCTCCACTCCCTGCAGTGCCCTTCTCAATGTGTTTTATTTACTGTAAAGGATGGGAAACATTAGCAAATTGCGGAGGATGGGAAACATTAGGAAATTGTGGAGTGTCTATCGTTTTTTGATTTTTTGAAAAATTGCGGAAATTGCGGAAAAAACGATTCGTTATAAGTAATCGTTTTTTGAATTTTTTTGAAAATTTGAAAAATTGCGGAGTGTTCCGAAGGAATTTTTGAAAATTGCGGAAAATTGTGTTAAAAAAAATTGTGTTAAAAAACATGGGCTATAACCCATCCTTTTTTTTCTAACACTCCGCAATTTGCTAATGTTTCCCATCCTTTCCGGTAAATACAACACATTTAGCAGGGCACTGCAGGGAGTTGAACCCCGTTCCGGTAAACCAGAAGTCCGACACCAGTGCCTTAGTTTTTGTGTGTATGTTCACAGCACGTCTTTTCCGGGACTTCAATCCAAGGGGCGTGAGAAAACAAACGTGCCTCTGATTGGCCTATAATCGAACGACGTCCCCTTCCGTGACGTACGTACGCGGAAGCTTGGCAAGCTCATGCTTCCGATATGAATCTCGAGAAGGGAAAGCTTGCCTATACTCTCAAGAGCACATGCGTCTACCTCTTCATGTCTATGCATATGGCCTATATCCCCTTTAGGCTATAGTGGTTAAGATGTTGGCTTTCCACGCGGGAGACCCGGGTTCGAATCCCAGGCGTTGCATATAGGCCCTATGTACGTATACGTTGTTATACTGAGGTATTTCTTGCCCTCCTCTATAGCTCCTCCTCCTCCTGGTTCTGTCCCAACAGGAGGATGGAGACGAGTGGAGGGGAGGGGTGTGGAAGTGTCTGACCTGTCTCTTCATTTACCTGTCGGCTGGTCTGGGCTGGTCTCGGCCCGCGGGCCTGAGGCTCGCTGATTAAATCACAGAGGCCACTGACTGCTGCTCTGATGATGTTATAGCCGGGCCTGCTAATTAGTTTGCTTTGCCTTCATCAAAAGAAATCCCGCCACACCTGCACGTGTGCATGCACAGTCACACATTTACCGATAGACACATGCTCACATACAGTAAGTACGCACACGCACACGCACACGCACACACACACACACACACACACACACACCATGCGCAGCTTCTGTTAATTGCCGTCCTCGTACACGTCCTACGTACAGCTTTTTGTTAATTAATTACCGTGTTCTGTACCGTATACCCCAGATAGATGCATTACCGTGACAGAGAGTACAGTCCTACATCCTTTTGATCTGATGCTTCACATTTTTAGTACAAACGCACTTCTTTCAGGATGGTGTTTTTAGACCCTGTAGGAATCGAATCCCTCGCCAGTCGCCTCTGCTCCAACCCGCGTAACCCTCTCCTCGACGCGTTCAATCCGACCCAGTCAGCAACCTCACTCCGTTCAACATGTAAAGCATTACATTACATGTAAAGCCACATTAGCCCACGTTATAGGATGGATCAAGCACGGATCATGCATTCTCCTTTGCGAAGCCGCGCAGAGCTCCCGTTTAGAGTGACTGATGGAGAGCCCAGAATCAAAGTGCCCCGCGGCACAAGCTGCTTCGTGAGTTCTGGGCCCAGGCCCAACTCTTAAAGAGCCAAGCTTCCCCCATCTTGACTGGGGGCCGACCCCCAATAGGAAGACGCTATTTTTCTGTTGGCTTGCCTTTTTTTCTGGAAGCCCGTCAGAGATGCTGTCTCTCAGATGCCAAGCGTAACCACCTCATGGTGGGCACAGGGGGGGAGACAGCCGTCACTGCTCCCTGCCTTCTGACATGGAGCAGATGAAAGGGGTTGAAGAGGGCATCGATGCTCTCTGACGGCACTTGAAATGAGCTCTGTTGTTTAAATTGGCAGGGGCAGTTATACCGTAACCGTGGTCTATGCAGAGGATGGCTGCTCACATAGAGGTGACTTTAACCAAGAGATACTTCTTCGTCGTCGTACGATAAATTGCAAAGATATAGTTTATCCCATCATGTCAATTTATTGATTCCTCCCCCGACGTGCAACCTTGACACAAATTTCAGTGAGGAGCCCCCACCGGGAGGACATATACTGTTGTATCCTATACTGACTCACCTGACAGTGAGGAGCCCCCACCGGGAGGACATACTGTTGTATCCTATACTGACTCACCTGTCAGTGAGGAGCCCCCACCGGGAGGACGTACTGTTGTATCTGACTCACCTGCCAGTGAGGAGCCCCCACCGGGAGGACATACTGTTGTATCCTATACTGACTCACCTGTCAGTGAGGAGCTCCCACCGGGAGGACATACTGTTGCATCTGACTGACCTGACAGTGAGGAGCCCCCACCGGGAGGACATACTGTTGTATCATATACTGACTCACCTGCCAGTGAGGAGCCCCCACCGGGAGGACATACTGTTGTATCCTAAACAGACTATATTGTTGCAAATGGACCCATAATTACGGGTCCTTCTGGTTCCATTTGGACCCTCTCAGCATTACAGGGTGTGATGGTTGAAATAAAAACATTCTAGATCTCCGTGCTGGTGTCAGTATAGTTCACACATGACTCCTACAGGAGGAGGAGCGCTGTGGGGGGTGTTGACACTCCAACACACAGCTCGAGACTGGAGGCTTCTGGTTGTAAAGAAGAGACCTCTGTTGGTTTCACCACAATGAAGCAAATGAGCAAACTGGTCACACCTCTGAGTCTGAGGAGGGGAGGAGGGGAGGAGGAGGGGAGGAGGAGGAGGGGAGGAGGGGAGGAGGGGAGGAGAGGAGGAGGAGGGGAGATGGGGAGGAGGTGGGGAGGAGAGGAGGGGAGGGGGAGGAGGGGAGGAGGGGATGGGGCGTGGGGAGGAGAGGAGGAGGAGGTGGGGAGGAGGGGAGGAGGGGAAGAGGAGGGGAGGAGGGGAGGAGGAGGGGAGGAGGAGGAGGTGTTGAGGAGCCCAAACATTCATATTCAAATGAATGCTGCTATAATATGCACAGCAGGCAGAGTCTATATCCACTATAGTCTATTTTTTCAGTTACTATGATCTCTGATCGGGTTCATTAAATATTTGGGTCATACGTAAACAATGTGTTTTACATTGACCTGTTGTATGACCGGTATATAGTGGGGATTATGTTTTCACGCCTGTCTGTGTGTCAAATTAACGAATGCAATTTCAGATAATACTTTACTGTGGTATAGTCTTTAGCTGATAGGGATGTGAACATGACTGTGTGTGTGTGTGTGTGTGTGTGTGTGTGTGTGTGTGTGTGTGTGTGTGTGTGTGTGTGTGTGTGTGTGTGTGTGTGTGTGTGTGTGTGTGTGTGTGTGTGTGTGCGTGTACGTGCGTGCGTGCGACGCTTAGCCCTGTCTAAGCCCCGCCTAAGCCCCCCCTCCCCCTATGTAAACCCAACTTCATTAGCCCCCCCCATCGAATTAGCCAGCCCCCATAGTCACAATTTTCTGGAGCCGTCACTGCAAATAGCATGACATTATTGTATTACAGTGTAGGGTATATAATATGGCATACAATGGTGTGCCATTGGCTGAGGAAATATGCGTTTATATTTATGACATGACATGACATCTGGTCTGGCCCCCCCATGTGTCACACCAAAGACAAGCACCTGTAAAGTGGATGTGTAATATGTCACCATCCACAACACATTAACACATTCTGGGCGGGAACCCCTTTTGGTGTTAGCATTATATCATTACGTTATGCTTTAGCTATTTAAAAATAGCAGATCTACAAGCTCATAGTGCGCCACCAAGTGGCGCGCTACGAACTTGTAGGTCTGCTATTTTTGAAAAATCGAAGAACGACTGAGATAGAAACACAGCTTTTTCAGAAAACTGTCAGGATGTATAGAAGACATATTCAGAATCTGATCTCAGGTCAGAATGGAAAACTGTCAGGATGTAGAAGACATTTATAGAATCTGATCTCAGGTCAGAATGGAAAGCTGTCAGGATGTGTAGAAGACATTTATGGAATCTGATCTCAGGTCAGAATGGAAAACTGTCAGGATGTAGAAGACATTTATAGAATCTGATCTCAGGTCAGAATGGAAAACTGTCAGGATGTAGAAGACATTTATGGAATCTGATCTCAGGTCAGAATGGGTTAAGAAGAGTCAGGATGACACCCCCGCGACACGCGGCTGGATCACAGGAGGGGAGGGTTTCAATTAATTCCGTACTAATAATAGGTCATAAATGTTAGCTTAAGTATTCACCCGCGGCGCCCTGGCATTTATCACATTGTGGGGCAATTTAACATCAACGGCAATCGCCGTCAGTTTAATATTATATTATGTTCTAATTGTATTTATTTATTTCAGGAAATTAATGTATAACATTTTATCTCTTCTTTTTTTTTAGATATTTTGGGGTCATTTTATGCCTTTATTTCATAGGACAGTATAGACCGACAGAAGACGTGGAGAGAGACGGCTATAGTGACACGGGATTCGAACCCACAACAGGCTGTCAGTGTCAGGCTGGATTAGCAGCCTCTCCTGTAGGTCTCCCGATGTCTACGCCAGACATCCGGGCCATAACCTTTTATCTTAGCATGTTAATTGGCACAATGTGTTCTCTGGACTTAGAAAGATATATATTCAGTGATTTCACTTAATTCAAAAATCACTTATTTTTTTTGTTTTGTTGTGATAATCCTCCCTAATATACTGTAGAGTGTGCTGACCATAAGGAGTTCCTCCCTGTCCCTACCGGGCCTCGGTGTGTGTGCTGTTGGCCTAACCTGAACCTAACTTTATTCCTAACCTTAGCCGTAGTAAAACTAAAACTATCTCTAAACTTAACCCCAGTAAAACGATGCCTATAACCCTAAACTATCATTTCTAACCTTATTCTCAGTAAAACAAAATAAAGAATACACAAGAACCGCGGCACTGAGAGAATTTAATTCTGACCTTAATGTCCACCACAAGCCAGCATGTGGTGATGATCTCTGTCCCGGTCCAATTGGCTGTACTGTCCACCAAGGTGAACCGAGGAAGGAGACAGTCAGATCACCTTGGTGGACAGTACAGCTGCATTGGGGCAAGTGGTGGAAGGAAGGGAAGGGAGGTATGTGCCTGTTTGCATGCTAATTCAAGCTGGTGTGATGACACCTGGGCTCTGATTGCCAGAGTGGCAGCAGCCCTGCCTGCTCTGATCAGCCCAGTGCTGATCAGCTCCCAGACAGTTGATGCGAGATGCAACTTAGGTGACCTTCACACAAGAAAGCTTTACTCACTGTGACGAAGTGCAAAGATGTCCCATTTCCGTGGATAGACGTGGTCGAACGAGAAGACCGAAGCCCATGGTCGAACTGAGGATGAGTACATTAATCCAATTGCTTAAGAAAACACATAAAAACACTGCAGTGTAGCCTACAGAATATTCTGTCTGTCTGTCTGTCTGTCTGTCTGTCTGTCTGTCTGTCTGTCTGTCTGTCTGTCTGTCTGTCTGTCTGTCTGTCTGTGCGTGCGTGCCGTAAACATGGAGTGCTGTCACTGTGTGGGGACTAGCCCTACAAGTTAAAACCAGGAAGTGACGCCTGCTCTTAGCTGCATCTTGCATCTTTGTGACTTCTGTTTCACTTCCTTCAGCCAGTGTTGCCATGTCTGCCTTTTTGTGTACAGTAGTTGCTTAATGTGGGCTTGCTTCCTTGCGTCTCCAACATTGTAATTTAGAATGAGATGGCTGTTGAAGACTGCATGTTACAGTACTTCCATAGGCAGTATAGGGCTTTGCATCATTGCATGGACCCTGTTCAAATATAAATATTTTGGGGGGTCGTAGCCTGGAAAAGGTTGAGAACCACTGCACTATACTGTACACCACTAACGATCCAGTGTTGTTTTCGTCGACTAAAACTAAGACGAAAAGTGTTCGTCGACTACCTTTTTCCACTGACGAAAACTAAATGGAAACTAAATTAAAACTAAGCTACGACGACTAAAACTAAGACTAAATATTTTGACAATTCTGTCGACAAATAAAAACTAGACTAAAATGTTAGGAAGGGACTATAGTGGACAAGAGATCCAGTATAAGTAATCTTACACTTGGTTGCATGCTGAAAATAGCAGATCTATAAGCTCGCGTTGTAGCTTGTAGATCGACTATTTTCAGCAAAATGTAAAATCTGCCATTACGACAGCATCAAGGCCTGACAAAATACATTTTAGTCGACTAAATCAACTGTAGATTTAGTCGACGAAAATCTCATGACATTTAGTCAACTAAAACTAGACTAACACTAATACATTCCAGGTGACTAAAATGTGACTATAATTAACTGAAAACTATTCAAGAGACTACGACTAAATAACTAAAATCTGAATTTGCTGCCAAAAACCACACTGTAACGATCCCAAGTGAAGAGGTTCTTAAAGGGTTTATTTGTGGCTTTCGCCTTTATTTTATATGTTTTTATGGAGGGACAGACAGTAGGCTGACAGGAAATGGGGGGGGAAGACATGCAGTAAAGGCCGTCGGGATCGGGAGTCGAACCCGCGGCACACTGCCAGACTGGATTATACCAGCCAAGGTGCCTGGACCGCTGAGCCAGGCCCGGCGCCACGGGGGTTCCAGAGGGTGCCCAGCACCCTCCGTTCCAAATTCTGCACCCTCACTTTTATGTACATACAGCATAGTTTTACTATAATAAAAATTAGATGTGCACCCTCGCCATTTTCAAATGCCCCCTCAGTCATTTCATCCTGGAGCCGAGCCTGCGCTGAGCCACGGCCCAGGCCCCCCCAGTGAAGAGGTTCTGAGGCTGTAGCAGCTGTCTCCTCTTCCCCAAGGTGCCCCCAGAGAGGGTTGAGCAGCCATGAAACAACATCATATTAGGCCCCACCACCACCCCCCCCAGGCATGGCATGGCTGTATATATACGACAGCTGGACATCTGATGATGGAGCGCTGTGTCGCGGGCCGGCGCAACACTTTGTGAGCTTGTAGATCTGCCTATTTTAATCATTAATTGTAAATTGACAATGATTTTGAAAACATATCCAAATCCCAATCAACCCATTCAAAGCTTGAAATAACTCCAAGCTTGTATAAAAAAAAAAAGAAATCATACGGATTATTATCCAATATTTACTGATACTTGAAAATGCTCTTCTAATAATATACACAAGGCTTGACCCATAATCTGTATGTAATCTTACAACTATAATCCCTGTGTAAGCATGTATATCATGTTTGTGTATGTACTTATCACTGTATGCCCAGCATACAGTCTGAGTACCGCATGTCTTCTGTTCCTGTCCTGCCTTGTCTTACAGCGTGTGACACTTCTGCAAATGTACCGCATATTCCGTATGTGCGTAATACATTTAAGATCATGCCATATGTGACACCTTATTGATCCAAGCTTACTTCGGGTAGCTAATTGAACTGAATTACCTCATATAGACCTCATTTAGGCTATAGTTCATATACCATCACAAATACTGCATGCAAGCATGAATGTAACATTCAGCATGCAGTGGAATTATCCACCACAGTGGTTCTCAATAACTTAAAGGAGATATCTAGACAACATTCAGTGTTGCAAAACCGATTCAAATCTGGCTCCACCTTAGAGTATAGGGCTCCTGCACCCACCTCCCATCGACCCAGGTCACTTCAGGCTATTGGTTGTTGTTGTTGTTGCGTATATTAGACTGCTCTCTCCCGGTCCGGTCCTTGTGAAAAGGTGGTGCTATACTGTCTACTGCAGACATCAGCATGGCCACCAGGGACCTCTCCGGCAAGTTGCAATGAGAGCAAGAGCCGGTGCATGGCCGATGGGTGAGCACTCTGTTACAGCAGGCTGCAGCAAATTGTTTCAGCAATTATTGACCCCGCCACCACCGACACAAGGCCTTAGATCTACTCCCAGTGGGCTGCCCTTATGCACAGACTGCTGTATGGTGGCAGTGGGCCTTAGATCTACTCCCAGTGGGCTGCCCTCATGCACAGACTGCTGTATGGTGGCAGTGGGCTGCCCTCATGCACAGACTGCTGTGTGGTGGCAGTGGGCTGCCCTCATGCACAGACTGCTGTATGGTGGCAGTAGGCTGCCCTCATGCACAGACTGCTGTATGGTGGCAGTAGGCCTTAGATCTACTCCCAGTGGGCTGCCCTCATGCACAGACTGCTGTATGGTGGCAGTAGCCACTGCTGGTGGGGTGCATACTAGTATACGTTTGTTAGACATACTAACAGTCCGACAGGCATTAGTCCAACGACACTGCCGCTCCCGACAAGCTACGGCCGGTTACAACTAACCCACGGGCCGGGTTAAAACTCACCTGTATAGCTCCTGACATGCGTGCCAGGTTAAAACGAACCCGTGTCCAGGTTAAAACGATATACCGTGGCTCCCGACATGCGTGGCAGGTTAAAACGAACCCGCGGCTATCTGAGATTAGGTTCAGGGTTGGGTGTCGGGTGTAGGGTGTAGGGTGTCGGACTCATGACTTTATAGGACGGTTCGTTGGTTTGACCAAACACATGATGTACCCACTGCTGGTCGCCCAAAGGTTCCTCTCTCCGTTTCTACAGCTTCCGATTAACCCATTCTGACCTGAGATCAGATTCATACGAGGTTTCCAACTGGACACACACTGGTCTGATGAACCCATTCTGACCTGAGATCAGATTCTAAAAATGTCAGTCGTTCTTTCGATTTTTCAAAAATAGCAGACCTACAAGCTCGTAGCGCGCCACTCGGTGGCGCGATATGAGCTTGTAGATCTGCTATTTTTAAATAGCTAAAGCATAACATGATGCCAACACCAAAATGAAATGGTGCCTGCAGCTATATCTTACCTACTGTATTCCAGCTATCATCATCCGTTCACTCACTGAGTGAAAGTACAGTTGAATTCAGTTCTGCTGCTCTGTAGCGGTCAAAAACCAGCTGTCATTATACTTGTGTTCACACATTCAAAGTGTTTTGTATCTACTTTCTACTCAAATATTCAATATATAAAAAGAAAAAAGAAACTTAAGTATAGTCTATTAAAAAGTATGAATTAAAAAGTACACACAATATCAAAGTGAAAATAACATATGTGAGCTTGTAGATCGGCTATTTTCAAACTTATTTGAAATATGGCTTTACGTGGTTAATTCATAATGTACCTTTTTCCCCTCCTAGTGGAGTCAAAAGTACAATAGCTATTATGCAAACTATACAACACATCCATGTAAGACCAAGTGTTCCGTTATAGACAAAGCTGTTAAGATATTTAGGAAATGTGTATGTTTTGAGATGGCCCGATATGCAATTTCAGTGCACACCTGCCAGCCATGCACCAGACGTGTGTATTTTCCCTGACCGTGGTATGATTGACTCTACTAATTCCTGTGATCTTACTGTAGTGTTATCTACCACATAGCCTACTGTAATGTGATAAAACATGCATCCCTTCCTTCACACAATGATCCATAGTTTATCATATATTATATGTGGTGGTAATCATATATACAAAACAAAAGCTGTGATTTCCCCTACATAACCCATTTAGCCCTGAGGCCGATTTTCTGAACAACCCATGTTTCTATGTCAGTGTTTCTATGTCAGTGGTTCTTTGTCAGTGGTTCTCAACCTTTCCATGTCAAGGTCCCCCAGAATTATCTGTATTTGGCCACCGACCCCCGTCTGAAAATATGTTGTTCACAGGCACCCCCCCCCCCCCAGAAGCAAAGATTTGAGTTAAAAACGTTCACTCTGAATGAATATATATTGAAAGATTTGCGCCAACACTCACGCTATGAGCTTGTATAGATCTGCTATTTATCAATAGCTAAAGTATAACAATGCTTAAATTAAAACACCAAAAGGGGTTCCCGTTCAGAATGGGATAAATATGATATCTGACACCTTTCTTTTTTCCTTCTATTTATTCCACCACTATTTTTCGATGTGGAAGTGTTGTCTTTTACGGCTTTACCCCAACAGATTGTCACAGCCGTTTTAACCCATTCTGACCGGGCACCCATTTTGGTGTTGGCATCATGTTATGCTTTAGCTATTGAAAAATAGCAGATCTACAAGCTCATAGCGCGAGTGGCGCGCTACGAGCTTGTAGGTCTGCTATTTTTGAAAAATCGAAGAACGACTGACATTTTTTAGAATCTGATCTCAGGTCAGAATGGGTTCATCAGACCAGTGTGTGTCCAGTGGAAACCTCGTATGAATCTGATCTCAGGTCAGAATGGGTTAAATGTGCGCGAACAGACCGTCTTTTGAAACGGAGAGAGAGAGAGAGAGGGGGGACGCCTCCAGCTTCTTCCTCCCTCCTGTCTTTCTCGCTGGAAACAGGACCAACATATTTACATTATACATTTTCAAAAAACATATCCATTATTCATATCCCCATATTTTAATACTATTAGCACATCAACATGCCGCCCACCTGACTCACCTGCTTTGTTTCCTGCATTCAAACAAGCATCGGTTAAGGGTCAGAGAATAAGGGGGGGAAAGAGATAAGATTAAGATTTTGCCTTAACCCATTCTGACCTGAGATCAGATTCATACGAGGTTTCCACTGGACACACACTGGTCTGATGAACCCATTCTGACCTGAGATCAGATTCTAAAAAATGTCAGTCGTTCTTCGATTTTTCAAAAATAGCAGACCTACAAGCTCGTAGCGCGCCACTCGGTGGCGCGCTATGAGCTTGTAGATCTGCTATTTTTCAATAGCTAAAGCATAACATGATGCTAACACCAAAATGGGTGCCCGGTCAGAATGGGTTAACTCAATGTCTGCCAAGGACTTAATTAACTTATTTTTTTTATCAATAGTGGACCGTCACAGATTTAATTAAGCCTCAGGTGACTATATTAACTGAAAGGACCTGTGGTGAGCTGCATTATATAGAATCTCACCTCTCAAGTACTAAGACGCTTAATGTGTCATCTCCCGTATATAAGACAGCTAATTATGACTTCTCGTTGGAGTGTTTGTGAAGAGAATTTGATTGACAACGACTATAACAACAACAACAAACTGCAGACACATATACGTACACGTCGTACAGTATATAGTGCCCACCTGTGCGGGTGTAGGAGGTGGTGCCATTCAGCGTTGGAGTGGCGGTAGCATATGGAGCTTCTAATTGGGTAGAACATCACAGCTGGAGGACTCCCAGTCCAAGACCTGGCCTGTGGTAATCAGCTCCACCAATCCCCTGCCCTCCTCCTATCCGCCGCCACCACCGCACATCTTCTTCTGTGCAGTGGGAGGAGGAGGGGGGCCTTCCCACCGCCGAACGAGGCCCGTCTACACTGAAAATGGTCTGCTAAGCTTCTGATATAGCCACCACTCCCGAGTTACATATTCACACAACTGACACACACACACACACACACACACACACACACACACACACACACACAGTCCATGTGCAGTTGACCACTGTAAAAGCCTCCAATGCGGCGTGTTTTGGGACTCGTGCCTTGCTCTGGGGCACATGATGAGATCACAGTTGTTGAGAGAGAGAGAGAATGTAATTGTTTTTCTTACCCCTCCGTCCCTAGATGTTCATGCAGTTATTGTGGCATTATTATTATTATTATTATTATTATTACAGTCCAGTGTCATTTTGGTCACACAGTACTACACACCCTGCCTTCCCTTCACTCGCATGCTGTGACTTGCAACGGGGAGAATACAAAACGTTGTGTAATTGTGTTGATAAATGGAAGGGTTTTCATTGCTTTGAGGTAATCTTTCAATATCTCTGACGTAAATGTGAGATTTGATACCAACAGAAACATTGGATACTGTTGATAGTTTGACTTCATACGCTCACGTCTACAATGCCACGCGTAGGAGGGGAAAGGAACTGGTTGGAATAACGTGTTCCTTCCACGCGCTACGTCCAACCAGGGAAACTCCCCCCTGTCAGGTTGTAAAGGAGCAACTTGGACACTCAGGCATGAAGGTGTCACGGTCCGTGACATGTGTTGTGTTTTTGTTATGTTCCTGGTTCTTGGTATTGGTTTTACTTTATTTACACTTGTGTGCTTTTATTTTGCAGTCTGTTAGTGTTTCCTGTGTTGCTCATGTTAACTGTGTTGTCTCACCAGTACCCTGATTACCCTAGTAGTGTTTCCACCTTGTCTTGTTAGTCCTTTTAGCCAATCATTGTGATAATTATCTGTTGAGTTCACCTGTGTCTTTGTGTATTTATACTCCCCTGGTTTTGTCTTTTCCCTTAATGTCAGGTCATTGTTGTAAGTCACCAGTGTTCAGTTCATAGTGTGAAGCTCTTAGTCTTGTTCCTAGTAGTCTTTGTTTCCGAGTATTCTCCTAGTGTGTTTTCTTCGTGTTTTGGTCCTGGACTTTTGTGAGTTTTGGTCATTAAACTCTCTTGCATTTGAGCTCCTTTGCCTCCGCCTGTCTGTCTTGCACTTGGGTCCTACCTTCCTGCCCCGCACACGTGACAGAAGGAAGCATGAGTTCAAGTCCGTTGCTCTCCCCTTGTCCCCCATATATGGGGACTAGGTTGGTGGAGGGTGTGTAGAGCCCAGGATCACATTTTAGATGATTGACACAGGGGTGAAAAATGGGTTACAAAATCGTGGGATAAAAAATATACAAAAAAAAAAATATATATATATATACAATGCCACGTGTCTATGTAGCGGTCCGAGTGAGACACACAAACCGTACATTTTGAACGAAGGCAGACAGTGTTTATTTATCTTTGGCCACTGGCCGTGTTTTTTCCGTGCATGGCAGCTGTTGTGGGCGCTCTGTAATCGGCCCACCGCATCACGAAAAGGGAAACTGCGAACAGCCACGAAGCACAGGCGTGAACGGCACTTCTGCATAGACTCCGCACACGTCGCGGACCACGACTTGGTCACCCGTCCGAACTGCCCACAACGTTGTGCGCGCACAAAGTGTGCTCTTCTCAATTGTAATAATAGATGCAGGCTAAAGAGGCCCCATACTGAGTTGGTGTGTAAATCAGTTCTTAATCTTCTACAGACTTTTTTCTGTTTCTCCATGAACTATCTATTAATTCAAACTAGTCATTGTGCCGACTGGCAATTCATTCGATCAGACCAATAGTTTCCAAGAACCGACCGAGGAAATGTGAATGTCTGTCTGCGGGACGGGTCTGCGGAGGACGCACCGTGACCGTACGTCTCTGTGTTTGTTTGGTGTGGACACTGGATCAGGTTCACTGATTGCCTGCAGCTTTTTACAATACGTTTGTGCGCGCTCAGCCAATAGCCATAAAGTGTGGCAGCTGTATACTGTATACAGATACATATTGGCTCTGTCTGTATACCCATGGATGAAGGAAGCCCCGTGCACGCCTCATACACACACACACATATCAGACGAACATGCTGTGTTCCGTCTGTGTTTCATGGCCGTCTGAAAACTCAGACGGAACACGGGATGTTCCTTTGACATGTGTGTATAATATGAGGCCTCAGGCAACACAAGTGGTGTCTCGTGGAGCTGAAAACGGGTGTGAGTAAATCAGGATGAAGGGAAAACTGTGCAATGAGCGTTGGGGCGTGCGTTCTCCGACTTTCATGATCGTTCCTGACTTGCACGGACTCCGAATAGAGGGGACTCTATATAGTTTATAGTGGCATTCACACACACCCTCATTCCAGAGATCCTCATCCCCGGTGTAATACAGTAACTATACTCACAGTTGTCAATCTGTCCTACTTTTCTTCTCACCAAAGCCTCACGTGCGTGTTTAACCTGGGAGGGACATTCCT
>NC_137873.1:42907166-42918984 GCF_963924005.1 Protomyctophum bolini
GTTTTTTTTTTAAATATATCTTAAAACTGATAAAAACTTAATGTAATTTGCAAAATTATGTCTTTATTTATTGTCGTGTGACACTTTATCGTTATTTTCATATGGCTCGAAACTGATTTATATATGCTTTCTAGTGTTAATTAATCAATTTATGATAAAATAAATAAATAAATAAATAAAAAAGAATGAGTTATGGTGGAGTAAAAACATGAAAATCTTATAGCCTATACTATACTTTATACCGGAATATGCTAAACATGCATGCCAGGAACCATAATAAATATATTGCCTATATATCCTAAACTTTGGAGGAGCAAAAAGTATAAGTTATAACCTGGTTTAATAGTCTTCACCACATCCATATTCTGCTCACCGTATTCCTGCTCACCTGTTGAGATTGAGAACTCCACACACCTGCACACTGCACACATCACACTAGTCTCCGCACTATATTCGACTATATTACGTATCCATTAATTCACCCTTCGTTCTAAAGGACAGATATTAGTTGTTATCCGTTCTCCGGGACGTGTTTCTGACGGTATAAACGCGGGCCTCGCGGTGCCCATTACCGGGAGATGCCAGATGATCGGTGCGCGGACGGTCGGTCCCTTGGGACGGTGGAAACACGTGATCAGCGCTGCCACAAGACGTCAGCGGCAGATGGCATGGGTATACCTACCCTACCCCGCTCTGGCAGTTGGCATGAGTGTCATTTCTCAAAGACAGAGGAGAGAGAGAGCGAGAGAGAGAGAGAGAGAGAGAGAGAGAGAGAGAGAGAGAGAGAGAGAGAGAGAGAGAGAGAGAGAGAGAGAGAGAGGGAGGGAGGGGGTATGAATGTGTAGACAGAAATAGAGGAGAAATAGACTCCTTTCTGCCGTCAGTATAGCCTAGGCTATAGTCGCGTTGTTGGGCTGGCGTTTATTTTGTTTGCAAGTGTGCTGCTGATTTCCAAGGAGATAATCTGGGAACATGCGCGCCGCTGCACGCTGATGTGTGCAGTCAGAGGTATGTGTCTGCTTTATGTGAATTGATTAATTAATTAGCCTAATTTGTATAGCATAATATTAGACAATTCGATTCAATATATAATATTGTTTAAAAAAATATATATATCAGTCCACTGTTCTTTCGCCACCTATAAATAGAGAGACAATGAACGAAGACACAATGTCTTTGAGAAGGTACCGGTGTGTGACACTGGCCTTGCTTGCCAATTAGTGCATCTCAATGTTTCCTTTCCTCCTGGGAGGACCCATTCCATCCGAGACTGAGGTAATTAAGTGACAACAACCTTAGAGAACCGTCCCCGTGCCCTCCTCATTGTTGTTTATGTCTTTTGTTTTTGCTGCTGTCGAAAGGAAAATGTTGACTTTGCCATTTGAGGAGCCAGACATGATGACGTGCGAGCCCCGGTTCGGTGCCAACTACCCCCGCAGCGACAGCTTACCTGAGAGCCTGCGGGACCACCAAGAGCAGCAGCATCACGGTCCAGGGGGTCGAGGCGGCAGCAGGCACAGCCTGGACGACATGTCCTCCAACCCGGGCATCATGCTGAGAGGAGCAGGAGGAGGAGGAGGAGACGGAGGAGAAGGGGACGAGGACATCATCTCCGACCGGGACGAGCTGGAGGACGACGAGATCATCAGGGAGGAGGACGAGGAGGAGGAGAACGACGAGAACGGCCACCCCGGAGGAGCGAAGAAGCGAGGCGGAGCGCGGAAGAAGAAGCCCGGCAAGGAGCGGAACGAGCGGGTCAAGGTGCGCCGGCACGAGGCCAACGCGCGGGAGCGCAGCCGCATGCACGGGCTGAACGCGGCGCTGGAGAGCCTCCGCAAGGTGGTGCCCTGCTACTCCAAGACCCAGAAGCTGTCCAAGATCGAGACCCTGCGGCTGGCCAAGAACTACATCTGGGCGCTGTCGGAGACGCTGTCGGCGGGCAAGAGGCCCGACCTGCTGGCCTTCGTGCAGACCCTGTGCAAAGGATTATCCCAGCCCACCACCAACCTGGTGGCCGGCTGCCTGCAGCTGAACGCCCGGAACTTCCTCACGGACCACAACGGCGAGGTCATGTTCGCCACGGCCGCGGGCCGCTCGCCCTACGACGCCATGTACTCCTCCGTGTATAACCCGCCGGGCTCCGACGTCGGCGGCACGCCGGCCGGCGGACCCGGCGCCCTGGACGGCGTCGGAGCCAAGCCCTTCCACCGACACTACGGTTCGTACGGAGGCTCGGCCTACGAGCCCTACTCCTCCTACGACACCTCCGCGTCCCCCGGGGACGCCGGGGGGGGCAGAGGGAGTCCCGCACACTTCGAGGGCCACGAGCTCAGCCCGCCCATGAACTTCAACGGCATCTTCTCCCTCAAGGCGCACGGCGCTGCGGACGAGCCGTCCGACTCCTACAACATTAAGGCCGGCCACGGGGGCCACTATCACGGCATGCGCTACTGCGGCGTGCCGGGGACGCGGCCCACCGTGCTCGGGCAGAATTCCATGTACCACCATGCCCACCGGGGACTGTCCTCCTCCCCCGGGGAGGGCCGCTTTACGCCCTACGACCTGCACCACCTCCGCACACACCCGTCCTACCAAGCACAGCATGGAGACATCAATGGCTCCTCTTTCCACAATTAATGCGTTGTTGTTCATGGACCACGTTCAAGTTAAAACAAATAAAAAGTAAAAGGAGGGATCCAATTCATTCCCACGCAGATGTCATGGAAGGGAATAAACGAATTGGACAACATGCGATGATCCTGCAAAAAAAAAAAAAAACATGTATACTTATGACAGAATGTATTTCGTTTGTGATGCAAAGTTTTGAGCACTTAATTTATGAATTATTTATTGTTTTTCCTCCATTTTTTTGTTTGTTTGTTTGTTTGTTTGTTTATTTATTTATTTATTTATTTATTTATTTATTTATTTATTTATTTATTTATTTATTTATTTATTTATTTATTTATTTATTTATTTAACCCTCTGCAGCATTGTTGGACATGTGGGTGAGATGAGTTTATATATATATATTAATATAGGCCCTATTATAAATTATAATCATTTTAATTTGGCCTGTATATGAATTTAGGGATTCACATTTTCAATTCAAGCTAATTAACATGAATTAATCAAATATAGGGAAGAATTACGTATAGGATAACGTTCTGAGAGAGAGAGAGAGAGAGAGAGAGAGAGAGAGAGAGAGAGAGAGAGAGAGAGAGAGAGAGAGAGAGAGAGAGAGAGAGAGAGAGAGAGAGAGGGAGAAACTTCAGGGAATGTCATTGAGTTTTATTTGTTAGGACGTGATTGGATTTGAAGCTACGAGACATTCAATCTGTTAGCAATAAAGGTAAATTGAGCTATGCAAAGCAGCCCCGACGCAACAATCTCTGGTTCAAAACGTTATATTTGCCTTTTCCCTTAAAAAGGCGTTTATTATATAGCCTGACCGACCCTGCATACAATATAGGCTATACACCCAATTAAAACTGCAACCATAGGCCTATAAAACAATGTTTTAAAAAATATATATGAGAGAAAAATATGTCTCTCTCTATAGCCATTTTGGAAGCATGTTATACGGTTTACAAGAAGCTGTGTATACTGTGGTAGAAAAAGGCATAAACACGACAATGCGTTTGTACAGTGTGATGATGGTGCCATGGTGGTGAATGTAAATCATTGACGTATTTATTTAATCTTATATATTCACCATACAGACATACAGTATGTTGGATATGATGTAAAAGACCCCCGATGGATGGTGTAAATTCAACAATGTTGTACCTTTTATTATGTACAAAAATACGCATTTAAACTTTTGTTTATCTTGAAGAATCTGTTGTATAAATACTTCTATTTGGCACGTGTGTGTGTGTGTGTGTGTGTGTGTGTGTGTGTGTGTGTGTGTGTGTGTGTGTGTGTGTGTGTGTGTGCGCGTGTGCGTGTGCACAGAGAGAGAGAGATGCGTGCCTGTGCGTCGGAGAACGGATGACTTTTTGTCAGAAATTCTGAATCATTAGTTCGTACAATTTGCCTTAAATCTTTGGAGATGGCGAACATCGATTATATGCAACGGAATGGAAGGCTTTTTGGGACGTTCACTGGAACTTTAGTGCTTTGATTGAATTGAATGAATATTGGCAGAAATGTTATCAGTAGGCTACAGAGTATATATATGGCCTATAAGTGTACAACACTCTGTTTCCATTCAGGTCCATGTATTCAATTTGTACCTGACATGAAAAATATAACAACAAAATTGCACCATAACAATCTGCCGAGTCAGACAGCGTTTGGCCCTGATCAGTCTCCCCGTGCATGGGGCGTGAGCCAATTGCCACCCAAAATGTTCAAATTTGTTTAGAAATGTTCGAAAAATATCTATACAAGCTCACCGCCAGCCATGGCATTGCATGCTCCAACACTCGTACTGAGCTTGTAGAGCGGCTATTTCTTTGCTATTTAAAAATTAAATAGGGCTTATATAGGAATTGATGCCTATACTACTTATTTATGAATTTTTGCCCCTGCACAACATTTCGATTGTATTAATTCAGTTGATTTCGTAACATGACATGATGATGTGACATTACCGAAATTTCAAAAAAAGCTAATAATTTATCTCATTGATTGATGGGAAATCACTGTTGCAAGTCAAACATTTTAAAACTCATGCAGGCTGGCTGACACGACAGGGAAATCACGACCAAAGTGAAGTGTTCTTATAACAACTCATTCTCATTCTGTCTTTGAAGATGAGAGCTTATATATAGGCAACAACTGCGGGGAAAGTAAATGCTGTCAAAATAAAGCAGCCTATAAATTCAAATAAAGGTCGAAATATCTTTGTTTTAAAAAAAAATCATTCAGTAAGATAAAAATGAAACTATATGCACGAATCAATTGGTGAGTGAAGTGTAAAGAAAGATGGTTTATATATTAACACATAAATTAAACTCAAATAGGCCTATATTTAATCAAAAACATACAATTAATTCGTGGCTCAAGTCTGATAATTGGTTAATTCTGACAATTATTGTAACAATACGATAGCCTATAAAATAACCTGTTGCGTCGGTTCGATCAAGATAAAACAAGACACAAAAAAAAGAAAAATAAATATTAAATGTGCAGTGTTTTTGGTGTTTCAAGCATTATGTTATGCTTTATGTTATAGCTGTTGAAAAATAGCAGATCTACAAGCTCATAGCGCGGCACCGAGTGCCCTGTAAGAGCTTGTAGGTCTGCATTTCTTTGAAAAATCGTGAAAATGTGGTCGATATCTTTGAATAATATTATATTCTTTCAGAGCGAACATTTTTACCATCTTTGCTTCTGGTAACAGTGCCTGGAACAACATATTTTCATGTAATTCTATTTACATGTAATTCTGGGAGTCCTTAATTGACATGAAAATGTTTGAGAACGACTGACAGAATTAACATTTATGGGTTTGTCAAAAAAACTGTCAGGATTTAGAAGGCATTTTTATATAGAACCGCCCTCAGGTCTAAATGAAATGGGTTAATTAAATAGATTAAAACAAGAGCTTTCGTTCAATAACATGTCTATAGTTATTATGACTTGATTTGAATCGGTTCCGATGCGGTATTTTTCAATTGAATTTGATCAGGTGGCTGACAGACAGACAGACAGACAGACAAACACGCATGAGACGCCGGGCTGAGTGAGGGGCTTCAGCCAGCGGGGGTTGGGATAGTTGGATGTCAGCCAGAAGGAGACAGCACGGCAGGCTGTCGGTCCTTTTTGAAAAGTGCGGCTGAAAAAATCACTTCAGAACTTCCATTTCCACTCATTTGGAGACATGTCGCTTTCTGCTTAAATCGCAGAGAGTTCAAATCACATTTGAATTGACTGCCCTTATTGACCATGTATACGCATGCAGGCACTAGCAAGCAATATCTCTTCTGCATGGGTCACTGTAGTGTTGTATATTCATATATATACAAGTATTGAAACACACCGGACACAGGGCTGCCTTGTAGTCTTTACTCGTTCGGTATCTGTCTGAATCATCAACTCAAAGTCACATTGCATGTATAATCACCACCACTTAATCACATATGATATGACCCACCTGTGTATAACATCCTGGTACCCTATGCAATACAAGTGGCTGGACACTACAGTCACGTTCATTTATAGGTGCAGGTTCCCAAACGTTTTCATGTCAAGGACCCCCAAATTGACACCGATCATTAGCCCAGCGCGGACCCCCATTTGAAAAGGTATTCCATGCAGTGACCCCCATAAGAGAAGATTTGTATATACAATTAATCATGCAAATAACTTTTAAAAGGTCATTTTTTATACACAATAATCTGTATTGTAGAGCAGGGGTATAGGGGTCCTTGAGGGGGTTCCAGGGGGTCCCCTGCCTGCAGCTAAATGATGGAGACTTCATGGTAACCAAATGGACCATTTGGTCCATTTGAAGAGATATGCCGGTAACCCTGCATGAGAGAAGATTATGACGTCTCTAGCAGTGATTCTCAACTCCTTTAATTTCAAGGAACCCCAGTTTGACGTGCATATTCTATACAGATGCCCATTTAATGTCATTTTATCTATATCTCTGGGACCCCCAATTTATATTGTAAAATCAATGTTAATGTTTAACTCTGAGATGGACCCTATAACGGGTCCATTTGGTTCCATTTGTATACACTCTCAGAGTTACAGACCCATAAGGGTCCATTTGGTTCCAAGCTATCATTTAGCTGCGGGTACCCCCTGGAACTCCCTCAAGGACCCTTGGGGGTCCCCGGACCCCCCTTTGGGAACCACAGTTGTAAAGTATATAACCATGTGACTGCATGGTGTTGTGGTCTGTGGTCTGCCTAAATATTCTTC
The DNA here is from genome assembly GCF_963924005.1 of Protomyctophum bolini. Taxonomy (NCBI): domain Eukaryota; kingdom Metazoa; phylum Chordata; class Actinopteri; order Myctophiformes; family Myctophidae; genus Protomyctophum; species Protomyctophum bolini. Next base: position 42,914,046 of record NC_137873.1, read on the forward strand.
CATTGAGAAATGTGTTGGGTATAGGAGACATGTTTTGGAACATGTTTCTGTCATATAAGTTCATTATGTCCATGAGATTCCATCTTGATCTAGCATGATAGAAATGTGATGTCTGGTGTGTCCGGGCATGGGAGACGCACAGGTTAAAATCCTATCAAAGTTATACAGATGGCAGCTTTAAGCTCTGGAGGATGGGTGGATGGATATAGGCCTACATATGACACACAGACCTGGCAGGGGCTCTCAAAGTGGTGTCTGGGGACCCCCACCATGCACAGGTCCTTGAAAGAGGGGGTCCGCAGCTATAATTGTGGAGCAGTTTAAATACCTTAAACACAAATGTTATATTCCGGCTGTTTGAAGATAGACGATTCTTATGTGGAACCCTGACACAAAATCTTTTCAGATGGGGATCTGCAGCCAAATATACACGGATCAATTTCGGGGTCCATGACATGAAAATGTTTGAGTACTAATACTGCTATATGGGACACTTATAAGTGAACCTGATTCAGAGGTCTATAGGCTTATTATTCTTGGCACAAGACAAGATAAAGACCAATGCTATACAAATGCTTTACCACACACACACACACACACACGAGTATGCGTGCACGTGGCGTACACACACGCCTGCACGCACGCACACGATTCAAACATTCAAATCATTCTCATGTTGCTGAAAACCCTGTGGGTCATCTTTACACCTGTGTAAATGAAACCTCAGAATGATACTATACAGTACCACAGTACCACTATGCTATACCAACGGGTCCGCAGGTAAATGACACACTGAGGATTTTACAATGTAGAATGGTCCATTGTTCGGGGAAAAATAATCATATATCAAGTGGGGTTCTGTGGCCTAAATGTATATCAAACTGGGGTTCCTAGAAATTAAAAAGGTTGATAAGTAACTCTTTGAAACACACTGCCTGCTGCCTGCCTGCATGCTTACTATAGTCTTATATTATGCTATACATTGCTACATATTATGCTATTTTAACATGATGTCTGGAGCATTTCCAATATTATGTGAGAAAGGTATATTGTTGCTCATGGGAGACTATAATTATGGAGATGGTTGAAAACAATTCAAATGGGGAAGAAAAAATTGGAAGAAGGGCACTCACCAAACATCTTCAGTTTTAGTTTGTTTTATATCTGAGAGTGTAAATAGACATTTAAGGGTAATTTTTGTATTTTCTCAAGGCTATTAGGATTTTGTTGTGCACTCATCACCATCTTTACCTGACAAGGATGTGAGATAATTTAAAAGCCACTGAGGACAATATAAATGCTTCTTAATCACTTGATCCCTTGCATTCATATACTGGGGGGAACATTAGTAAAACAATGTCTTTACTTTTGGCAAAGATATTGTGTAGACAGTAAATAGCGGTCTAACTCGGATCCAGTCTAGTTAATTTTTTACCTCAGTGAGAATATACAAAAAACTATATCTTTGGGGTTGTTTTTAACAATTTGAGTAAAATGAACACTGAGGATTTTTTACTGTGGGATTGAATTAATTGTGCGTAAACAAAGACAACAAAGCTTCTGTGTTGTATTCATCAGGCCTCTACAGTTGTTCACTGTCGGGGCAAACACACAAAAACATGAGAAATGATTTTTAAACAGACACTTTATACTTGTTAAATTATTAATAAGAAACTAAGGGAGAAATATGTTTTTCTAAGTAATCACTTTTGTCAAGATGGAGTGATTTATATAATGTAATCCAGGGGAGGATTACTCAAACGGCCCTAGTGGGTCCAGGCCCAGGGGCCCCTGAGCTGGTGGGGGGCCCCTGGGGCTCAGTAGTCATTCATGTTATAAAATGTAACCCAAAAGTCCTAAACCATCATGATACATGACGGTTTACTGAAAGTGTTTTAAACAACTTTAGTTTTTTAACAGCCAATCACCTGACCTCACAGGGCCCTGCAGTGGGCCCACCCACCTTGAACAACAGCCAATCACCTGACCTCACAGGGCCCTGCAGTGGCCCACCCACCTTGAACAACAGCCAATCACCTGACCTCACAGGGCCCTGCAGTGGGCCCACCCACCCTTGAACAACAGCCAATCACCTGACCTCACAGGCCCTGCAGTGGGCCCACCCACCTTGAACAACAGCCAATCACCTGACCTCACAGGGCCCTGCAGGGGCCCACCCACCTTGAACAACAGCCAATCACCTGACCTCACAGGGCCCTGCAGTGGGCCCACCCACCTTGAACAACAGCCAATCACCTGACCTCACAGGGCCCTGCAGTGGGGCCCACCCACCTTGAACAACAGCCAATCACCTGACCTCACAGGCCCTGCAGTGGGCCCACCCACTTTGAACAACAGCCAATCTACCACATGTTGTTGCTGCTTTACACACAATTGCACTTTCCATTCTGCATTCCAACAACAAAACACTCGTTTTGACAACTTTTATTTGAGACCAGTTATTTCATTCGGGATATAGGGCCCCTGATGCCCAAGGGCCCCTCTGGAGACGTGCTCAAAGTGCCCATTACGGTAGATCCGGCCCTTTGACTGTATCGTCCTTTAAGTACCGGTAATGTGTTACTGTTAGGCCTTACCATGGCTGGGACAAGTGAGATCCTAATACATAAACATAAAAACCCCTAGTATTGTATATATTTGCATATATACATCTTTAAAACAATAATGTAGCCTATTTAACTTTGGGGAATAAAATAGATGTTGCAAAGGGTGTTTGTGTGTTGTTTGGTCCATGTACTGTTGCTTTAAGGTAGTAGGAACCTTTGTAACAGGGTGTGTGATCTGTCCAACCTCTTTGTTGGTTGCACAGCTATGATCTGTTTACTTTTGAGGATTCAACATGGTGGCATGCAGACTAAGCCAGCAGCCACATAAGTTTAAAAAAGAATGTAGCCACGCCTGCATCACTCTCCCCCAAATAGGTAAGAAGACATATATTATTGTTTATTGCTGCTGTGCTGCTGCTGTTTCCAGGCTATATACTGTTGGATGTTATCCATGTTTATTTTGTATTAGTGTGTTGTTTGTGTGTAGGCTAACTGAGGCTTATTGGACCTTCTGGTGTCATGGTTAAAACGTGAGCTCTGACCCGTCTAGATGCTGTGATTTGCATACAGGCTTTTACATTTCCAACACAAGTATACTGTGTGTGTGACTGTGTGTGTGTGTGTGTGTGTTTGTGTGCGTGTGCGTGTGCGTGTGCGCGTGTGTGTAAGTCAACTCTTTTCCACTCCAAAGGACATTAAAGGAAACAACTCTGTTTTTCCAACTCAAGTCAACTTTTTTTACTGTCCAACTTTTTCATGCATGTTGGCTTCACTTGTTGATCGGTTGGTTCTTCAATAAGGTTGAAAACCTTTGAAAACAAAGAAACAGGTTTTAACAACAACGCAAAACAATAAACATCTTTTCAAAACAAGTTCTCTTTTTGAACATGGTTGATTTTAAACATTAAATATTTTAAATAATCAAATTTGTTTTTTAAACAAAGTGTTTTAACTATAGTATTCTTAAATAATCATGTCCTTTAAACAATTAGTATTCTTAAACAATGAATGCCTGAATTAAGTCTTTTAAATTAACATATTAAAGTCAACATTTTAAACTACTTTACTCTTTAAGCTTGGATAAATGCGTGTGTGCGTGTGTGCGTGTGTGTGTGTGTGTGTGTGTGTGTGTGTGTGCATGTGTGCATGTGTGCGTGTGTGCTGCGCGCTGCGTGCTAACTCATTGTAACTTTTTACATTTCTGCATTTCTAAGATAGTCTGAATAAGAAGAACACTAGCCAAATGAATGGAATGCAACTGGAATTCCAACATTAAAGGTGGTCTTTTAGATGGGTCCCGGGACCCAGGAGTGGTCTTTTAGATGGGTCCTTCATGGGACCCAGGGGTGGTCCTTCATGGGACCCAGGGGTGGTCCTTCATGGGGCCCAGGGGTGGTCCTTCAGGGGGACCCAGGAGTGGTCTTTCATTGGACCCAGGGGTGGTCCTTCATGGGGCCCAGGGGTGGTCCTTCAGGGGACCAGGAGTGGTCCTTCATGGGACCCAGGGGTGGTCCTTCATGGGACCCAGGGGTGGTCTTTTAGATGGGTCCCAGTCTGAGTATAGTATGGAAGCTGGCATTTCCGTTCACGGAAGTATATTTTATAATATCTTTAATTTTATTATTGTATATTTCCATTTCTGCGAAGCAGCTGCAAGCTATTATTATAGATTTTGATTTGAATTAGGATAAATTTGCCCTTTGACTGTAAAGATGAAAGGAAAGTAGGGAGGAGGCTTTATACTTCCGGTTTACCCAGGCCCAGCGGGAAGAGACAACGGGGTAGGGGTCATTTACATAAGGAGAGGGGGCGGCCATATGGGCACAGTGGTGCATTCTGCAGTGGGCACCGGGCACCGGGCACTGGGCACCGGGCAACTGGGCACCGGGCACTGGGCACCGGGCACCGGGCCTGGCTTCATCGCTTGCTCCAGACTGTATGACGGAAGCGTTTGAAGATTGCGAGAGGCAACAGTCTGGCAACGCGAGACTATAGTCTCATTCCGACCTGTCTGCAAGGCAGGGGGGTGGTTGACATATTAAAGAACTGTGTGTGTGTGCGTGCGTGCGTGCGGTTATATCCCTCTAGTCTAGCGGGTCTCCTTGGAGGGGAGATGTATTTCACAGCCATGGGGGTTGCTGGGCGACCGCGGGGCGCTGCGTGGCAGTTTAGCGCAGGGTCAAACGTGTACATGCCCCCCCTTCCCCCTTCCCACCCACCCCCCACCCCCAACACACACACATTTCATGCAGCTCATTAAGCCTGATATACACACCGTATCTCATCGTATACAACAGACTATAGTCGTGTGCCGAAAATAGACGTCCTACAAGCGCACAACACCTCGCTGGTGCAATGTGTCGTGAGCTTGT
>NC_137873.1:42919184-43061684 GCF_963924005.1 Protomyctophum bolini
CGGCATCAAAACACAATTGTCTGTCGGCCATTAACGCTGATACTTCAAACGGGAACCCCTTTTGGTTGTTCTAAGCATTGTTATGCTTTAGCTATTGAAAAATAGCAGATCTACAAGCTCGTAGCGCTGCACCGAGTGCCGCGCTACGAGCTTGTAGATCTGCTATTTATTTTTTAATCGTGACAATGTGGTGCAAAGCTTTGAATGTCTATTCTTTCAGAGTGAACGTTTTAACTCAAATCCTTTCTTCTGGGGGGTCCCTGGAACAACATATTTTCAGATGGGGGTTTGGCAGCCCAATTACATATATTTTTGGGGGGTCCCTGACATGAACATGACTGAAACGGCTCACATATAGAAACAGGGTTTTTGAGAGAAAACTGTCAGGATTTAGAAGACATTTGTAAAGAATCGTCCTCGGGTCTGAATGGGTTAAACACCGCCAATTACCCCTCTTTAAAAAAAAAACTAAAACTATAATATACAGACTTTTCATTGAAAGAAATGTAAAATACATGCTGTATATAATCTGTCTGCTTCCTATAACGCACATTATCCCATTCTGAACGGGAATCCATTTTAGGTGTTAGCATCATGTTATGCTTTAGCTATTGAAAAATAGCAGATCTACAAGCTCATAGCGCGCCACCGAGTGGCGCGCTACGAGCTTGTAGGTCTGCTATTTTTGAAAAATCTAAGGAACGACTGACGTTTTTAGAATCTGATCTCAGGTCAGAATGGGTTCATCAGACCAGTGTGTGTCCAGTGGAAAAACCTCGTATGAATCTGATCTCAGGTCAGAATGGGTTATATGTATAGCAGTATATGTGTTCAATTTGCAAAGTCCGGCTATCACATCCTCTTATTGATCTGACTGGTCACAATACACAACTTGAAATGCCAATTTCCAAAAGCATTTTCCTGTCACAACACCCACGAATGGCACATCACTGCAATGCAATGATGCAGGCGTTCACACGTCGGGCTATGATTGCAACTTCAAAGTGTCACACCATATGTCTTGGAATAAAAAGTGTAGGAGAAATTAAGTATCACAGAGGCAAAGAAAAAAAATTATGGATATCACACGTTTTTGTGTCAGGTGATGGTGTTTTTTACAAGCGCCTGTTTCTTAACCCATTCTGACCTGAGATCAGATTCATACGAGGTTTCCACTGGACACACACACTGGTCTGATTAACCCATTCTGACCTGAGATCAGATTCTAAAAAGTGTCAGTCGTTCTTCGATTTTTCAAAAAATAGCAGATCTACAAGCTCGTAGCGCGCCACTCGGTGGCGCGCTATGAGCTTGTAGATCTGCTATTTTTCAATAGCTAAAGCATAACATGATGCTATAACACCACAAATGGGTTCCCGTTCAGAATGGGTTAATATTGTATCAATGTGATAATTGCTCTCGCATGAAATCTGAGGGCAAATGCACCATATTGGATATGGGGAGGGTGCGAATGCGTTTACTCACTTCTTTGGTTGTTTTTGTTGGTGGGATAATGTTGCCAGCACAGCAGTTTGCTGACAGGCCCGCGTTTGTTTCTTATACAACATTGAAGTCCCCTTAAAAGGCAAAAAGGGAGAAAAAAGGGGAGAGAGAAGGCATGATGAGAATGAGAAACATATTGTTAGAGCGATATTATCCTCATACAAGCTTTCATAAAACAACTTCCCTCATGTTTGTTCGCCCGCCTTAACAGATTGAGGGCATGCACACAAACACAGCCAAGTGATTCTAATCAACTTTTCCGAAGTTGTTTGGATAATCTCTTTCCCAGTTACCGTAGCCGCTGTGAATTTACCCAATTAACTATATCCAGGCAAAAAAAAAAAAATGAAAAAAATCACAAAACAACAGCCATGTGAAAATTTCTTAACCCATTCTGAACGGGAACCCCATTTTTGGTGTCGGCATCATGTCATGCTTTAGCTATTGAAAAATAGCAGATCTACAAGCTCGAGAGCTTGTAGGTCTGCTATTTTTTAAAAATCTAAGGAACGACTGACATTTTTTAGAATCTGATCTCAGGTCAGAATGGGTTATAATCAGACCAGTGTGTGCCCAGTGGAAACCTCGTTATGAATCTGATCTCAGGTCAGAACGGGTTAATGAATTCCTTTGTCTTTGCCTTGCCACAGATGAGGCATGAGGATGGCACATGTATTCGGCGGGGCGCATTAGTTAGGCGAGCCCATGTGATGGTGCCCGTTCCGTTCACGGCTGACAGAGTGTCGGTATATCCTCGGGCATGGCTGCCAAGCTGCCAGTCTGTGCCGTCACACCTTGCTGCCTTTAACCCATTCTGAACGGGAACCCATTTTGGTGTTATAGCATCATGTTATGCTTTATAGCTATTGAAAAATAGCAGATCTACAAGCTCATAGCGCGCCACCGAGTGGCGCGCTACGAGCTTGTAGGTCTGCTATTTTTGAAAAATCGAAGAGCGACTGACATAGAAGACATTTTTTTTTTAATCTGATCTCAGGTCAGAATGGAAAACTGTCAGGATGTAGAAGACATTTTTAGAATCTGATCTCAGGTCAGAATGGGTTAAAGATTGCCCTGCAGAGACGGCATCGGGGGGGGGGGGGGGGGTGGGGGGAGGACGTGGGGAGGATGGGACGGTGCTGGTGGTGGTGGTGGTGGGGGTGGGGGTGGTGGTGGTGGTGGTGGGGCGGCCTCGCGTTTTTTAACAGCGCGCAGTCTGGCAACCCAGGAGAGTTTACGACTACAGGATCGGTGCCAAGAACTGCCCACCAGAGAGAAGGGGGGGGGGGGGGGCAAAGGGGGAGGGGGATGCAAGGAGATATGGGCATAATACTCACACGCACGCACAAACACACACGCACACACACATACACACACACACACACACACACAAGTCAGGCCCCTACCAGTCACATTCACGGGAGGGTTGGGTATAGGCTGTGTGGGTGGGTGCGTGTGGGTGGGTGCGTGTGTGGGTGGGTGTGTTGTGTTCCTACAGTATACTTCCTATATGTGTGGGTGTACTGCTGTGCACGAGTGACTGAGAGCGCATACATACGTGTGTGTGTGTGTGTGCGTGCGTGTGAATGTTTGGCAGCTGGGGCTGATCCTGCAGTGTGTATGTAGAGGAGAGGAGAGTATACCTGCGTGTCAAATCAATTCATCAAGCTTTCTCTATATGACACGTTATGGGGAAAAATGTGCATATATGTATCCGCACCCCCTTACACACACACACACACACACACACACACACACACACGCTGACACGCAGACCCGAGCACATACACATGTATGTTCTCTTCTCCCCTAATCCAACACAAATGGCGGTGGAAGGCAGAATGTAAATGAGCTGGTTATTACACAGCAAACGTTCATCAAGCTGAGCTGGAAAGACTTCAATGGCCCTGATGAATATGCATGCAAATTTGTTAATTAAGTTAATTATTCTGCTGAAAATTCATTTGTCTTCCCAAGGACATTTCTGCAATGATTTTAACATGTTTCCGCCATTAGTCATGCACGGCGCCATTCAAAAACCACCTAGGTCCACTTTTTGGGGGAAAGTTCTGATCAGAAATGGGGAATAGGGTGCTTAACCCATTCTGAACGGGAACCCATTTTGGTGTTAGCAACATGTTACGCTTTAGCTATTGAAAAATAGCAGATCTACAAGCTCATAGCGCGCCACCGAGTGGCGCGCTGCGAGCTTGTAGGTCTGCTATTTTTGAAAAATCGAAGAACGACTGAATTTTTTTAGAATCTGATCTCAGGTCAGAATGGGTTAATCAGACCAGCGTGTGTCCAGTGTGGAAACCTCGTATGAATCTGATCTCAGTTCAGAATGGGTTAAAAAGTGGTGACGACGAAGAGGAGGGAGGGAGGGAGAGAGGGAGAGAGGGAGGGAGGGAGAGAGGGAGAGAGGGAGAGAGAGGGAGAGAGGGAGAGAGGGAGGGAGGGAGGGAGGGAGAGAGGGAGAGAGAGGGAGAGAGGGAGTGAGGGAGGGAGTGAGGGAGGGAGAGAGAGAGGGTGCACGGGGCAAGCAGAGGACAGCCTGGTGGTTTGTGGCTGCAGGTATACTGGCACAGCTGGCACAAATTGACATTAGCTAAGGAAGAGTATATAGGCCTATATGTCAAAATAAGTTGGCCTAATGCACCTGAATGGGCTCTGTGCAAAGTGTGCATACTGTACATGCCATTTTGGAAAGGCCGTACGGGCCCCTTCCCTATACTGTACTTCCTTCACAGGTGTCACCGCTGATACTAATTATGAAGACTATAATATGTTCCATTCTGGTCAAATTAACGGAGTCAGGGTGCTGCTATTTGGGCATGTTGGCTCACTGGAAACACTCTGCTATACACCAGGGGGTCTCAAAGTGTCCTTGAGTGGGTCCAAATGGGCCTGTGATGGGGGTAGGGGGGGGGTAATTTAAATTTAAAATGTAAAAGTTTTAGAACCACAGTACGGACAGAGACTTAATTGGTATAGCCTATATCATTATTGGTAAATGGGAACACCTTTGAAGGAAGTAGGGCCTATAGGAACAGTTATTCTTTGTACAGAACTTAAGATAATATGGAAAACATGTAGTTCTTTTTTTTCTTCTTTTTTTTAAATCCGGTGCAATTGTGAACAATAGCCAATTAAGATAACATACATATTATCCATTGGCCAATCAAATGGTTCACTGCAGCTCAACAGTCAATGTGCAGGGCTGGTCAGGAGATGTCTATAAACTCTGCGTTTAAAGGCTTGAAGGCCATTGTCTGTGATGTTTTACTTTAGCTATTTAAAAATAGCAGCTCTACAAGCTCATAGCTATGTTATGTTCTAGTTGTTTTGGTTCTATGTTGTCTTCCCCAGGTGTTTCTCATGTGTAATCACTAATCAGCCCTCTTGTGTATATTAGTGTTGTTCCCCAGTCAGTCCTTGTCCAGTCATTGTTTGGTGTCACTTCTTGTTCAGTTCAGGGTTTGTGACGTTTTCCCAGTTCTTTTGTAATAAACCACCCTATCTTGGATTTTGAACTCTGTCTGCTTGCTGTCCTGCATTTGGGTCCTCACCACACCACCGGAACGTGACACTGGTAGGCTGTTCCATTGTCTGTGATGGAGTCAACTACATGCTCTGGTAGGCTGTTCCATTGTCTGTGATGGAGTCAACTACATGCTCTGGTAGGCTGTTCCATTGTCTGTGATGGAGTTAACTACATGCTCTGGTAGGCTGTTCCATTGTCTGTGATGGAGTTAACTACATGCTCTGGTAGGCTGTTCCATTGTCTGTGATGGAGTTAACTACATGCTCTGGTAGGGTAGGCTGTTCCATTGTCTGTGATGGAGTTAACTACATGCTCTGGTAGGCTGTTCCATTGTCTGTGATGGAGTCAACTACATGCTCTGGTAGGCTGTTCCATTGTCTGTGATGGAGTCAACTACATGCTCTGGTAGGCTGTTCCATTGTCTGTGATGGAGTTAACTACATGCTCTGGTAGGCTGTTCCATTGTCTGTGATGGAGTTAACTACATGCTCTGGTAGGCTGTTCCATTGTCTGTGATGGAGTTAACTACATGCTCTGGTAGGGTAGGCTGTTCCATTGTCTGTGATGGAGTTAACTACATGCTCTGGTAGGCTGTTCCATTGTCTGTGATGGAGTCAACTACATGCTCTGGTAGGCTGTTCCATTGTCTGTGATGGAGTCAACTACATGCTCTGGTAGGCTGTTCCATTGTCTGTGATGGAGTTAACTACATGCTCTGGTAGGCTGTTCCATTGTCTGTGATGGAGTTAACTACATGCTCTGGTAGGCTGTTCCATTGTCTGTGATGGAGTTAACTACATGCTCTGGTAGGGTAGGCTGTTCCATTGTCTGTGATGGAGTTAACTACATGCTCTGGTAGGCTGTTCCATTGTCTGTGATGGAGTCAACTACATGCTCTGGTAGGCTGTTCCATTGTCTGTGATGGAGTTAACTACATGCTCTGGTAGGCTGTTCCATTGTCTGTGATGGAGTTAACTACATGCTCTGGTAGGCTGTTCCATTGTCTGTGATGGAGTTAACTACATGCTCTGGTAGGCTGTTCCATTGTCTGTGATGGAGTTAACTACATGCTCTGGTAGGCTGTTCCATTGTCTGTGATGGAGTTAACTACATGCTCTGGTAGGCTGTTCCATTGTCTGTGATGGAGTTAACTACATGCTCTGGTAGGGTAGGCTGTTCCATTGTCTGTGATGGAGTTAACTACATGCTCTGGTAGGCTGTTCCATTGTCTGTGATGGAGTTAACTACATGCTCTGGTAGGCTGTTCCATTGTCTGTGATGGAGTCAACTACATGCTCTGGTAGGCTGTTCCATTGTCTGTGATGGAGTCAACTACATGCTCTGGTAGGCTGTTCCATTGTCTGTGATGGAGTTAACTACATGCTCTGGTAGGGTAGGCTGTTCCATTGTCTGTGATGGAGTTAACTACATGCTCTGGTAGGCTGTTCCATTGTCTGTGATGGAGTTAACTACATGCTCTGGTAGGCTGTTCCATTGTCTGTGATGGAGTCAACTACATGCTCTGGTAGGCTGTTCCATTGTCTGTGATGGAGTTAACTACATGCTCTGGTAGGCTGTTCCATTGTCTGTGATGGAGTCAACTACATGCTCTGGTAGGCTGTTCCATTGTCTGTGATGGAGTTAACTACATGCTCTGGTAGGCTGTTCCATTGTCTGTGATGGAGTTAACTACATGCTCTGGTAGGCTGTTCCATTGTCTGTGATGGAGTTAACTACATGCTCTGGTAGGCTGTTCCATTGTCTGTGATGGAGTTAACTACATGCTCTGGTAGGCTGTTCCATTGTCTGTGATGGAGTTAACTACATGCTCTGGTAGGCTGTTCCATTGTCTGTGATGGAGTTAACTACATGCTCTGGTAGGGTAGGCTGTTCCATTGTCTGTGATGGAGTTAACTACATGCTCTGGTAGGCTGTTCCATTGTCTGTGATGGAGTTAACTACATGCTCTGGTAGGCTGTTCCATTGTCTGTGATGGAGTCAACTACATGCTCTGGTAGGCTGTTCCATTGTCTGTGATGGAGTCAACTACATGCTCTGGTAGGCTGTTCCATTGTCTGTGATGGAGTTAACTACATGCTCTGGTAGGGTAGGCTGTTCCATTGTCTGTGATGGAGTTAACTACATGCTCTGGTAGGCTGTTCCATTGTCTGTGATGGAGTTAACTACATGCTCTGGTAGGCTGTTCCATTGTCTGTGATGGAGTCAACTACATGCTCTGGTAGGCTGTTCCATTGTCTGTGATGGAGTCAACTACATGCTCTGGTAGGCTGTTCCATTGTCTGTGATGGAGTCAACTACATGCTCTGGTAGGCTGTTCCATTGTCTGTGATGGAGTCAACTACATGCTCTGGTAGGCTGTTCCATTGTCTGTGATGGAGTCAACTACATGCTCTGGTAGGCTGTTCCATTGTCTGTGATGGAGTCAACTACATGCTCTGGTAGGCTGTTCCATTGTCTGTGATGGAGTCAACTATACATGCTCTGGTAGGCTGTTCCATTGTCTGTGATGGAGTCAACTATACATGCTCTGGTAGGCTGTTCCATTGTCTGTGATGGAGTCAACTATACATGCTCTGGTAGGCTGTTCCATTGTCTGTGATGGAGTCAACTATACATGCTCTGGTAGGCTGTTCCATTGTCTTTGATGGAGTCAACTATACATGCTCTGGTAGGCTGTTCCATTGTCTGTGATGGAGTCAACTATACATGCTCTGGTAGGCTGTTCCATTGTCTGTGATGGAGTCAACTAAACATGCTCTGGTAGGCTGTTCCATTGTCTTTGATGGAGTCAACTATACATGCTCTGGTAGGCTGTTCCATTGTCTGTGATGGAGTCAACTATACATGCTCTGGTAGGCTGTTCCATTGTCTTTGATGGAGTCAACTATACATGCTCTGGTAGGCTGTTCCATTGTCTTTGATGGAGTCAACTATACATGCTCTGGTAGGCTGTTCCATTGTCTGTGATGGAGTCAACTATACATGCTCTGGTAGGCTGTTCCATTGTCTTTGATGGAGTCAACTATACATGCTCTGGTAGGCTGTTCCATTGTCTGTGATGGAGTCAACTATACATGCTCTGGTAGGCTGTTCCATTGTCTGTGATGGAGTCAACTATGTACCGTACATGCTCTGGTATTTCATTTCTCAGTGTGGAGAAAAGTTCTGTCCTATGTGAGTGTTTTGGAGCCTGGGGCGTTCGAGAGCATGTTCTGGTGTGGCTGTGCATCGGCGGCTGTAAGGTGGAGGGAGCATGTCTTGGAGGTCCCTAGGGCAGTGTGTGTGTGTGTGTGTGTGTGTGTGTGTGTGTGTGTGGGGGGGGTGCATTGTGTACAGGACTGTAGCGGTGGTAACGTGTCTTCTGTGGCTAAGGCTGTCGATTGCAAACCTTATACAGTATAGGTCAATCTACATCCATCCCATTTCATATACTCCACATCTTCCTAAAATACAACTTCCGTTGGTGATTGTGTCACAAAGATTGTTCTGGATTCTATGTTTTATTCTCCGACAGAAGAGGAAGCATGCACTGTCTGCGTGGTTCCGATGGCTCTCATATACCACAAGAGCAGATGCTCTCGCAGACAGTGGAGCATGCGGGGGATCGAGCATGCAGGCCTGTGTTGCCTAAAAGAATATTATTTCACCTGAAGTCAGATTAATTTTATTTATTTTTTGCCAGGTGCTTGAAAAGCTCCTGGACTACACTAACTCTAGTAGCGACCGCAGTGGACACCTTTTTCTCTAGGCTGCCCCATTAGACTTACCCATAACACCCATAGTCTGAACTCTGAGCGGGTATAAACCCATACTCTGAATGCCGCAACGTGAAGTCGTCGCGACATACCAAAGCCTACACGGGTTGTGCAGTCGACGCGCTGTGATTAACCTAACCATAACCATAACCTTAACCTCAGTAAAACTATACCTAAACCTAACCCTAACCTTAACCTCAGTAAAACTATACCTAAACCTAACCCTAACCTCAGTAAAACTATACCTAAACCTAAACCTAACCTTAACCTCAGTAAAACTATACCTAAACCTAACCCTAACCATAACCTTAACCTCAGTAAAACTATACCTAAACCTAACCTTAACCTCAGTAAAACTATATAATACCTAAACCTAACCCTAACCTTAACCTCAGTAAACTTTTTAATACTGTTTTTATTAGGCATTTTCTGTATGACAATTTCAGAATATTATCGACAATGATAATAAGTAATTCGGTTAAATAAAATGAAAAAAATAACAGGCAATGTAAATGTTCCACATACAATACATAATAAAAAAAAGACATATAAATGTGATAAACATGAAAAAACAAAAAACAGTTAAACAATGACAAGTGTGAACAGACAAACAAAACAGACAACAGGACAGGCACTCTTGCTCTCAAACTTTTCCAACATGTTGTAAATTAAGTGAATTACAGACATTATTTTATAGAAAAAATAAAATAAAGAAAAAACACTTTTTTTCCTTTTCTTTCTTTCCAATTTTCTATTGTGCTATCTATTGTATAGGAGGGGTTAGCGTGCACCTATTGAAATATTCAATGAAGGGTTGCCATGTCTGGTAGAATTCAATGAAGGGTTGCCATGTCTGGTAGAATCTATCTTCACTCCCTCTCAATTCAAACTTAATCTTTTCCAATTGTAAGTAGTGCATAACATCTCTCATAAGTGAAGTGTGAGTCGGAACCTGTGCTTGTTTCCAATTCAACAGTATCAGTCTGCGAGCCAGTAGAGTCACATATTTTACCATGTTATATTGGAAAGTAGACAGTTTGACCCCGGGCAATACTTTGCCAATATGATCTTAGTTTAGTGCAATGCCAGAACATATGAGCTAGAGTGGCCGAGGACTGGCCACATCTGTCGCAGGCTGGATTCACATTTGGATACATTCTGTTGAGTTTTTCCTTTGACAAATGTAACCTACTAACCTGTGTAATATTTTAAACTGTATAAGACCGTGCCTGGCACATACTGAAGAAGAGTGCACAAACTTTTGAGATGTAGACCATTGCTCGTCAGTGATAGATAAACCTCAGTAAACTTAACTTGCCCGGGGGCACAACCCGTGTAGGAAGTATAGTTTGCAGCGAAATACAAACCATGATTATACTCAAATGTTCATAAACGAAAGCTTTCTGCACCTGGCAGTCGTGACTGAGTCATTCTTGTTTATTTTATTTTGTTTGCATTGTTGTCTGGACCACTTGGGGTCAAATATAAAAGCAAGTCCTTCTGGCATTCTTGGTAGTTTTATAGTTTGCTTAATTAAACTTTGGTATTATACCGTCTGAGCGATCGTGTCAATGTGATGCCAGTAGTTTGGCTCAAGAAGCACTCCCTGATTCCTCCTTGATTGATTGATTGATTGATTGAAATATTTATTAACAGTTTGTAGAATTACAGTGCATTTTAAGCACAAACTCAATACAGAGACTGTTAACTGTGAGTGGACGACCCAATTAAGCATTACACTTGTTTACAACAGGGTCCACATTGTTCAATTCATCAAAACATTTAGAGACGTACAAATAGACACTTCTATATAGTTAAAGAACAGAACAGGAATTCATCATAAAGGAAGCAAAAAGGGAAAAGATACATATACAGTGAGGGGAAAGGGGGGGTGGGCGGTGGGGGGAATTCAGATTTTCTGGGGGCCAGTTTCGAATTGCAGCCGTCCGTAGGTGCCCTTTGAGAGCGGTTTTGAAGGAGTCAAGGGATTCACATGTCTTAATGACTGTTGGTCGGGCGTTCCACATTTTGGTGGCATAGGAGCGAAAAGAATTTAGTCCCTTGTTTGTGCCGAATCTGGGTTGTACATGCGGTTTGTTGCACTCCCTCTGGTGACATGACATTTAGCGGGACGTAAGGAGAGCTGAATCGAGGTTTCTCATGGAAACGTCATCTCGACAAAGGTCGCTGCCATGAATTAGTGCATAAGTGGGTCATTCTGACCTCATGCTATAGGGAGCGTTTCTCCTGAAGCAACAAAACATGAAGTTTGATCTGTCATCATAAACGGAAAGGTCAGTCACACTGCAGCGACGGTATTGACCCCCGTGTCCAGTGGGAAGTAACTACCGTATATATGTACGCTACTCAAGTACTGTACTTATAGGTGCAATTTTGAGGTACTTTTACTTTACTGGAGTATTTCCAGTTTTCGATAGTTTTGCTTCTACTCCACTATAATCTCAGAGGCAAATATTGTACTTTTACTCCACTACATGTATTATTATATTATTTTGTTATAGGCCTACAGTACCGGTAGTTACTTTGTAGGTTTTGATTATTAGCCTATTACAAAACATATACATACCGTAATCCACTTCAGCACTATTTAAACTTTGGCTATTCCTCAAATAGCTGATCTACAAGCTCGCATTGTAAGCTTGTAGATCTGCTATTTCCAAAAGATTTGTATACACTAGAGTAGACTGCATGGTGCCCGGCTGGCTGTAGAGCTCCAGCCTATTTTTATGCCCATATATGGAGATTTCTGTATCTGTCTCTCTGTGTCCCTTTTATTCAAGAAGTTCTGTGTCAGGCATGCCCAAATATGGAGCATTGTGATGAAGCCGCAACGCGTTGTGAGCTTGTAGATCTGCTGTTTTCAGCATGCAAAACAAGTGTAAAATGACTTAATATGCTGGATCTCTTTTCCACTATATAGTCCCTTCCTAACATTTTAGTCTAGATTTTATTTGTTGACAAAATTGTCAATATTTGTCTTTGTATTATATCCATCATATAGCTTATAGTTTTAATTTAGTTTAGTATTAGTCGACAAAATCAACACTGACTCATCCCCACCCACTCCCTTTTCCCCCTCACTGTATGTACAGTATGTTTCTTTCCTTTTTTTTACCTCCTCTATGATGATTTCCTGTATTTTCTTTGCTACATATATAGAGAGTATATTTATTTGTACGTCTCTAATTGTTATGATGAATTGAACATGGTGGGCCCTATTGTAAACAAGTGTATAATGCTTTATGGTGTCGTCCCCCTGCACAGTTCACACTAGTTTTGTTTTGAGTTGTGCTTGAAATGTACACTGTAGTGTCATTCTCCAATCTGTTAACCCATTCTGAACGGGAACCCATTTTGGTGTTCGCATCATGTTATGCTTTAGCTATTGAAAAATAGCAGATCTACAAGCTTGTAGGTCTGCTATTTTTGAAAAATCGAAGAATTAATCTGATCTCAGGTCAGAATGGGTTAATCAGACCAGTGTGTGTCCAGTGGAAACCTCGTATGAATCTGATCTCAGGTCAGAATGGGTTAATACAATTCATCAATCAATCAATCAATCAATCAAAAACGCACACACACGCCATCAAGTTCATCAAGAAAGAGTTAGAAACTTCTGATGAATATGCAGAGGAGTGAGTGAGTGAAAAACAAGGACAGATGGAGGTACGGTATAACCCATTCTGAACGGGAACCCAATTTGGTGTTAGCATCATGTTATGCTTTAGCTATTGAAAAATAGCAGATCTACAAGCTCATAGCGCGCCACCGAGTGGCGCGCTACGAGCTTGTAGGTCTGCTATTTTTTGAAAAATCGAAGAACGACTGACCTTTTTTTAGAATCTGATCTCGGGTCAGAATGGGTTCATCAGACCCAGTGTGTGTCCACAGTGGAAACCTCGTATGAATCTGATCTCAGGTCAGAATGGGATAAGGATCACCCGAACGGAGAGTTTGATAAACTGGCTAAGCTTTAGAAGAGGCAGCCGATACACACGGTATAGGCGGCTAGGCCTCAGTCACATTTTGCCAGATGTTTGATTTGTTAATTAATTTCCTATTCCTGTTAACCCATTCTGACCTGAGATCAGATTCATACGAGGTTTCCACTGGGACACACACTGGTCTGATTAACCCATTCTGACCTGAGATCAGATTCTGAAAATGTCAGTCGTTCTTCGATTTTTCAAAAATAGCAGACCTACAAGCTCGTAGCGCGCCACTCGGTGGCGCGCTATGAGCTTGTAGATCTGCTATTTTTCAATAGCTAAAGCATAACATGATGCCAACACCAAAACGGGTTCCCGTTCAGAATGGGTTAATTACCGCGTGGTGCTCTCCTCTCTCGATCCACCAACAGCAGGTAAATAGAGGAGGATGACCCAATAATTCTGTGACAGTGATCAGGAAAAAAAGTGACATAATGCATTCTGCTGCTGCTGCTGCAGGCGGCGGGGGTCTGCCTGCTGTGTTCTGCAAACAACAATGTGTGAAATATAATATTGTCAATACATTCCTCGCTATAAAGACATAACATAAAAAATATTCCCTTTTCCGTTGGTTTGTCTAGATATATGTACAGTATTATATTATTATATCTTTGTGCGCCAATTTATAACATGGCTGAGCTGAGCTGATTGAGAAGGCCCTATATTTATAGCTGTCCCGTCTGGTGACTGAAAGTGAGCGAACACAGCGTATCCCAATGCACCTGCAGTCCCCTCTAGTGGAAGAATACGGAATTGCAGGGGGCAACTTGCAGACCATCTGGAAAATATACATTGTATCCTTTGTTTCCTGCGTGGAATGATTAGCAGAATAAAATTAATATATGTGTGTGTGTGTGTGTGTGTGTGTGTGTGTGTGTGTGTGCTTTCATTCATGCATATAGGCTAATCTTCATCTTCGAATCCAATGAATTGAGTGAAGAACCCCAATGGAAACAAGCCAATAAATATAGTATTTTTTTGGAGGGGGTTTAAAACGCCTCAGAAACAGACACACAGGGTATGTGCATGACATCATCATGACATCATCATGACATCATCATGACATCATCATCATCATACCCGGAAGTTATGCGGGAACGCCTATATACTGAGTGGCAAAAAAACGACTTTCTGGCCTCGACGATGCATGAATCCATAAAAACAGAAAAGTCCTATATCTGATGATTGCATTAAACGTTAAACAACCTTAAACTCACTCGTAAACAACGTTAAACTCACTTAAAGTCGCCACTCGATTTGACACTCACATATATTTGAACTGTATATTTCATCAGTACCCTGCATGTGCTCTCTTTTGCAAACTTGTTAAACAATCAATCAATCAGTGTGTGTGTGTGTGTGTGTGTGTGTGTGCGTGCGTGCGTGTGCGCGCGTGCGTGTGTGCACGTGTGTGCTTTCATGCATGCATAATAATTTGCCTAATGTATAGCTAGGCCTATACGTACGTATATTGCTATAACAATATGGTGAATTTATACCATGACACATTTTGTTGAGTTGACTATGGGTGTCCATATTTCACTCAAATGTTCTAGCTATGCAGATTTAAGTCATGTAGTCTGCCCATGATGTTTAACCCATTCTGACCTGAGATCAGATTCATACGAGGTTTCCACCGGACACACACTGGTCTGATTAACCTATTCTGACCTGAGATCAGATACTGAAAATGTCAGTCGTTCTTCGATTTTTCAAAAATAGCAGACCTACAAGCTCGTAGCGCGCCACTCGGTGGCGCGCTATGAGCTTGTAGATCTGCTATTTTTCAATAGCTAAAGCATAACATGATGCCAACACCGAAATGGGTTCCCGGTCAGAATGGGTTAAGTCATGTGTAGTCTGCCCATGATGTTTGCATTCTAAAACACGCGCGTTGTTCTTTGCAATGACACGGAATGACACGCTTAATTGATTTGCACGCGTTTCCCTGGCAGCCCAGATTAACACGCGATAAGACTTTATTAGCGCTGCTCGCAAAAATAAATAAAAAAGACACGCATTTACAGATTTGCGACACATCAATTAGATTCACATATGGCTGGAGTAATTATCGTTACTGATAAGTGGAATTAACTCATTCTGGGCGGGAACCCCTTTTGGTGTTTTAAGCAATAATTATGTTTTACTTTAGCTAGTGACAAATAGCAGATCTACAAGCTCACAAGCTTGTAGACGAGCTTGCTATTTTTGAAAAATCGTGAAAATGTGGCAAACATATCTTGAATATATATTCTTTCAGAGCGAATGTTTTAAACTCATCTTTTCTTCATGGGGGGTCCCTAATCCCTATATAGCAACAACATATTTTCAGATGGGGGTCGTGGCCAATTACATATAATTTTTGGGGTCCTCGACATGACATATTTAGCACCACTGAATGATATAGAAAACAGTCAGGATTTAGAAGACATTTGTAGAATCGTCCTCAGATCAGGTCTAAATGGGCTAAAGAAAGACATCAACGTGAAAGGGAGAGTTGCCCTGCAGGAGAAGAGATGAGCAGGGAGTGGCTGTTGGGGCCAATGCAGGCTAGGCTAGTATAGCAGAGGCAACTATAGCAAGAAAACAACAGCAGCTGTTTTGCTTGTGGCTACAAACAGGGTTGAATAACAACATCATTTGCTGAGAAAATGATTTTTTTTTAAAGGAAGTGGAGATATAAATTGACTATTTTGAAAAGACTATATATATGTAGCTGTATAGACTGCCTCCTCTTTTTTTAGTTTTTCTGTTTTTCCTTTGTAATATTTATTTGTATCATTTGTTATAATTATTTGGTATTTTAAGCTCCCGGCAGCCATCGTGCATGGACTCCATCTTGAAAATGATGCCTTTCCAGAACTTATAGACTTTCCTAAAAATGTTGTCCTATGGTATATTAACTTATTTAGCATACCCAACCCAATTGTATAACATAATCCACTGAAATTTGTATTCTATCAACTATTTGGGGTTTCAGCCTGACTTATCTAATATTGGTTTCATTGTAAACACCTTGTCACCATGAAGTGCACAATCTTGATAATCTTCGCTGAATTGGGACACTTTGGTAGAGGTTCGGGTTGTGTAATACCTTGCAATGATGACGTTTGTAACTCCATATAGGGCGACTCAGGGCGAAAGGTTCTTGCGCCATTTACTTACCATGGCTAATTAACATGGTGGGCTACACCAAAACAGCTTACCAAAAAGGTTACTCTTTTAGCCCATAAACGAACGCAAACGAAGCTGATTCTGTCACTGTATAGAACATCCCAAAACCCGGTGCTTCTTACTGATTTTTCTATTTTTATTAGGAAGAAAACTGGAACCGTGGATCCGGATCTGGATCTTCAAACAGCACTGCAGACAGACAGGCCAACTGGCTGCTTCGTCCACCAAGAGGTAAGTCACTCTGTACCAACGTCCATCCACGATGACTCCACCTAACCCTCTCCTAACACCCGCATTAATTTCTACTTGCAAAAAATAGATTTCAACCTTACTACTACTTTGTACTACTAGGACTAAGACTAAAAAATATGTTAAAAAACATAAAAAAATAAAATTTGATGAAAAATGTATAATAATTATATAATAATTATATAATAATATAATAAATTCATAATTTACATTTGGGGGATATCTTTCACAATAATGAATAAAACATGTTCTAGACATTCTAATGATCACAAAAAAACATATATTACAATTATTCTACCTACTTTTATTAGGGTAAAGGTCAAAAGTCTTAGGTTAAAAAATGTTCAAGAGAGTCCAGACATTTTTAATTTGTGTGAATTTCAGCCTCTGTGGGGGGTGTTTATATGCAAATATCATGACCAATGGCATTGAAATGGCATTGCAATGAACATCACTGATGACGTTTAGGTGAAAAAAGAACTGATTTTTTTTTTTTTTAGTAATTAATTAAAATAGAATTGTTGCTAAAAAGCAACGCTGGGTCTTAGAGGGTTAAGTCACTCTGTACCAACGTCCATCCATGATGACTCCACCTTTAAGTGCATTCAGGACAGGAACCCCTTTTGGTGTTTTAAGCATTATGTTATACTTAGCTATTGAAAAATAGCAGATCTACAAGCTCATAGCGTGGCACTCGGTGCCGTGCTACGAGCTTGTATAGCTCTGCTATTTTTGAAAAATCGTGAAAATGTGGTGCAAATCATTGAATATTTATTCTTTCGGAGCGAACGTTTTTAACTAAAATCTTTGCTTCTGGGGGGGGTCCCTGGAACAACATATTTTCACATGGGGGGTCGGCGTCCAATTACATATATTTTTGGGGGTCCTTGACATGAAAATGTTTGAGAACGACTGACATAGAAACATTCGGTGCTTGAAGAAAACTGTCAGGATTTAGAAGACAATTGTAGAATCGTCCTCAGGTCTAAATGGGTTAAGTGAGTTCATTACATTGATGACTCAACTTTACAAGTAACCGATTCTGCAGGTTTAACATGAGTTAGAGGAAGTATACAAGGCACACAGAGAAAGATAAAAAACCAACAATGTCACAATCATAACTGCCAGGCTCAGAAACCGAAAGCTCTCGTTTATGAACATCTATACATACAGTACAAGCAGTTTGTGTGCCGCAGAACTCTTGTATAGCTTAAGTACCAAAGTATTATTTTTACTAGCGGATGAGAGAGATAACAATAAAAAGAAAATAATAGAGCCAACGTCTAGGCAGGCATGGTTTGCCCTGAGGAAGGCAGTGTGCTTTCCTCACGAGGGCATACAGTACTTTATACTTGAGTGTGTGATGCGGCTATACTTTGATCTCCTCTCCATTCTGTGTGTTTGTTTTACCAGCCATCTTTCTGACATACCGGTATATATTATTTTCCATGGAAACGTTGATGGTCTCTGGTCTCTGTTGGCAGAATAAACAAGCCCTCCTGCGCACGCACGAACGCACGCACGCACGCACGAACGCACGCAACCGACACAGCACACACGCAACCGACACAGCACAGCGCATCACACAAACAAACTACACACACACAACACGGGTGCCTACAAAAAAATGTTGTCCCAGTGGCTGCAAGTGTGTGTGTGTGTGTGTGTGTGTGTGTGTGTGTGTGTGTGTGTGTGTGTGTGTGTGTGTGTGTGTGTGTGTGTGTGTGTGTGTGTACACCCATGACTGCTCTGCCCTTGACATGGATCCAATCATCCAAGCGTGCTGGATGGTTTAGTTAATTAAGCTTAATCTACCCCGAGAGACAGATATGAGTGCTGCTACTATGGCCCCACTGAGCTGTCCCTCTCCACTCTCCTCTGTCCCCACCCCTCATCAGGCCTGCATGTGCTCAAATGGATTCAGCTGCTTCGACAGGCTTAGGAAGAAATAAATTACATTTAATGGGATTTGAGTGAAAAAAGAAGAAAAAAAAAAAAAGACAATGGCGACATACATTATACCGTACGTATACATATAAGGTGTGTTTATATACACACACACACACACACACACACACACACACACACACACGGTCGCACAGCACACACACAGACCCGTGCACATGCGCAGGTGACATTTTGGTGGGCTTTTTGGGCTTTTCTTTTGTGTTTTTTGCGTTCTTTTGCAGTCTTTTTGTGGTTATTTGCCTTTTTTGCCTATTCGCTGCCGCGCACACACACTCTCACACACACACACACACACACACACACACACACACACACACACACACACATACATATGAGTACGATAACAATTACGCGCAGGTCTGCTGGGAGACGGCAGGGTGTCGTTGGCTGTTTATCGTAGAACTGAGAGTCTGCCTGCTGCTCTCTCCTCTTCGGTACGAGGCGACGCCCGACAGAGGGAGATGCTTCCGGAACTTCCCCGCTCCGAACACGTGGAACAGCGGGTTGAGGCAGCAGTGGCAGTACGCCAGCGTGTGGGTGACGTAGTACGCGTAATACAACGCGTCGCTTGTCTTCAGCGACTCCACGTCCAGCATTACCAGGGTATCCAGAAAGAGCACGACGTTGTACGGTACCCAGCAAACTAAAAACACAACGGTTATTGCCGCAATCAGTTTTACAGCCTGCTGCTGTCCTTTCATTGCGCACCGCCTGACGGTCATGAATATGTGGAAGTAGCAGAAAAAGACGACGGCGAAAGGCAGGAGACAGAAGAGGCCTATGTGGAGGAAGGAGTACAGCAGTCGGGGTGGGTCGTCTTCACATAGAACAAGACCAGAATAATCGTCATGTTCAGTCTTATAGTGACAAGCGTCCCAGATGCTTACAGCGACACAGACCAGCCATATGGCGACGCTAGCCCAACGCACCCAGAGCGCCCTGCGGCCCACATGTGCGAACGGAGAGGCAGCGTGGACCACAGCCACATATCGGTCCAGGGTCATGACGGTGAGCAGCAGCATGTAAGCGTCGATCCCCAAGGTGAAGAGGCAGCTCATCATTTTACAGCCCCCGTCCCCTCCAAAGCTCCAGCCATGGAGTTGGTAAGACGCCCAAAATGGCAGAGTCACGGTCAAGAAGAGGTCGGAGATTACAAGCTGCAGAAGCACACAGTCAGGCGGTGACCTCTTGCCTCTTTCTCGAAAAAGAAGAACCCACAGGAGGAAGCTATTGCTGGGCAGACTAATGCAAAAGATTAGGCTATAGCTAATGGCGGCGAAGAGTCTTATTGAGTAATCGTCATCGTCGTCTATCCATTCTATGGAACCGTTGGTATAGTTGGCGGTGTTCAGAGGCTCTGTGGTGAAGTTATCCATTCTTTTCAAGTTGAGAGGTTTTGAGGATCATAGGATGTTAACCCTGAAAGAGGACACAGTTTCCAGCTAATCAGATATATATTTTTATATATTGTTTTTAATTAAAAATAACTTCCAATAACCATCCAAAGTGAAAACAAAACATATACTCAGACTGAGAGACCCAATCAGTGACAATGTAAACAAAAGGGATTGCTACATTAACATAAATATCTATATGGTTTTGCTCACATTGGTTTGTAAAAAAAGAAAAATAACTATGTTAAGACAGTCCCAAAAACACGTTTTTCATTTAGAGATCAAACACAAGAATGTACGTATATTACTCCACATTAAAAGAATTAGAAAATAATCACAAATTAGCTTTTTCTATAACAATCAAGACATCCCTTACCTTGTGCCTGTTACTCAGTGCAACTCTGTCTGACTCTTCAGCAGAACCTAAAGACAGACGTCCTTTCAGGGCAATGTGTTTTAAAATATGCACTGCTTGTTCTTGGAGAGAGAACTGTGTTCACGTATGTATACGTAGGATTGCGAAAGAGCAAGGAAGTGACACTTCACTTGACTCTGGCCCCTGGTTCAAATGTTCCTGTATTTTACTGTATAGACTGTATGATCCCATCTGGCAATATACACTTTGGATCAGCTTCAAATATTTCTTGGCATTGATGATAAGTCGGCTTAGAAAAAATATGAATCACAGAAGAAGAGAGTCTAAAAGCTGATACTCCTAACAGGAGCTGTAAAGGTTCTAACTAACCATCTATAAACATTCTTAGAACTTTCTCTTAGAATCTTCTAATGGTTCTTTACTTATATATGTATTTATTTTTATAATAATATAAAAAGGAAGCATATACAAATGTTAATGAATTGGCCCAATTCAAATGGGTCCCACAGACTTAACTTAATTGCTTGGTTGTGCATGGGTCAGCTAAAAAGGTTTGGGAATTTGTGTTAAAGTATTTCATTCATTTGAAATGTGCTCGTTTCATAATTTCTTAATTTCATTTTCTTTATTTCTATGGACAACATGCATTTATCACCATCTGTAAATTATGCCTGTTTTTTTTCCAGCTGGCAAATTGCATTTAAATGTTAAACAGACATGAACATGAAAATTGGAACACGAACATTAGAAACACTGGCATGGATGATTCATTGTAGATCGCATGCATCAGAGTGTACCTTTTCTGAAATATGAGACATGATGCAATATCTCCCCCTCCCTCTTCTATTTCTTGTGCATACTTGTGCATTCCACAGGTCAACAAAATGCTGCTCTGTCATTAATACACTCCAGCAGCTTAACAAGGCACTCTCGTGTTAGAAACGCCCAGCTCTGTTTTTTTTGTTTTCGTTTTTTTAAATAAATGAAATCCCTCTTTTGGCTACTAAATTGAAGTCACCATGCCTTACGAAGGCAATATTATATAGATATAATATAATATAATATTATACGCTAAAACTCAGTGACAGGCAGGTTCAGTCTGCCTGCTAATGGCTTCATTATTGAAACCAAACTGCCTGTTGTGGATGACATTAGACTGAAAACCTTGAGTTTAAGTTATTTAATCAGTAATAATCTCACGGAAGTGACCCTTCACTTGACTCTGCCCCCTAGTTCAGAAGCTCCTATACACTTTACTATAACTTTATGATCACTAGCAATATAAAACCTTATTTAATAACCTACATTTCTTGGCATTTCTTGCAACAAGTCTGAGAGTCTATAAGCCCTGCAATCCTAACAGATGTAAAAGTTTCACTAAACCACCTTAATTAAAGGTTCAGTATTGAAAGCTTTATCTTAGAGGGGAATACCACTCATTTCCAACATTTTACTGTCATTAATATGTGATTCACACACACACACGCACGCACGCACACCCACACGCACACCCACACGCACACACACACACACACACACACACACACACACACACACGCACGCACGCACGCACGCACACCCGCACGCACACACACACACACACACACACACACACACACACACACACGCACACACTTCAATTCAAAGGGCTTTATTGGCATGAGAAAACATACGTTTACATTGCCAAAGCACAATACAATCAAAACAAAGATTATGTACATTTGAAAGTCAGAATCTTCAATAGATCAATTTCTATGTACCAAGATCACTGGATGCAGGTATAGTGCAGGAATATACACATTATGTCATCATCATCATCATCATCATATCATATCATCATACTATAATTCAGCCAATGTCTGTGTGTCTGTGTGTCACTGTGACTGCCGTAGCTCCTCACTGCCTGCAACAATCACTCCCACAGGCATTGACCATAATAATATGGAGGTCTTAACGAAGACCTTTCTTCGATTTGACACATTAATGATTAATAATGAATTTATTAGTGAATTAAAACGCCGACTTGAACGCGCAACCTCGCACCCTCACACACCTCCGCCCCTTAGCGACACCTGCATCACAGGCCACCGTTCTCACTGTTACCCCACTGGCATGCTTCCTCTAGCTACCGCCGCAACACAACAAAGAGTGCCCTATACAATTTGCCGCCGCCGCCGCCACGGCACACACACACACACAGCTGCCGCCGCAACACACAAGAAACAGTGGCACACAGTACACACTACACAGCACGACACACTTTCTTTCACCCGTCGCAACTACTTTCGCAACGCACGGGTGCGTGGGTCCATACACACACAGCTTAAGTTTCCTTCCGCCAGCCCATGGTAAACAATTCCTTCCAGCTACTTTCGCAACGCATGTGTGTGTGTGCGTGTATGTGTGTACTTTCACAACGCGCGTGTGGTGTGTGCGTGTACTTTCGCAACGCACGTGTGGTGTGTGCGTGTACTTTCGCAACGCACGTGCGTGTTTGTGTGTGTGTGTATGTAGCATGCATGTGCGTGTAGCTACTTTCGCAACGCACGTGTGTGTGAACGCACGTGTGTGTGTGTGTGTGTGTGTGAATGAGATACATCATAGTTTACGGGTAATGCATGGGGGGAGTTCCCCCATGTCCCCAGCTACATTATAATTCCATACTGTCTGTGCTGCATGTCAAACTGGGGTCTTTCATGCTTTTCAAATGGGGGTCTGCGGGCTAATAAGTGTACATTTTACAGTCCTTGCCATGAAAACATTTCCCTACCACGCATTTATACAAATACTTTCATGTTATAGTGCTGTTGTTATTCACAAAAAAAAACAAAACACAAACATATTATACAAGTTAAAATGAAGAGCAATTAAATATATTTATGGGGGGCAATAGTCCATACAACGGGTAAGGACTAGTATACACAATACACACACACACACACACACACACACACACACACACACGAGTTATTTAACCATAACAATTACGCGCAGGTCTGCTGGGAGACGGCAGGGTGTCCTTGGCTGTTTGTGGTAGAACTGAGAGCCTGCCTGCTGCTCTCTCCTCTTCGGCACGAGGCGACGCCCGACAGAGGGAGATGCTTCCGGAACTTCCCCGCTCCGAACACGTGGAACAGCGGGTTGAGGCAGCAGTGGCAGTACGCCAGCGTGTGGGTGAGGTAGTACGCGTAAAACAACGCGTCACTTGTCTTCAGCGACTCCACGTCCAGCATTACCAGGGTTTTCAGAAAGAGCACGACGTTGTACGGTACCCAGCAAACTAAAAACACAACGGTTATTGCCGCAATCAGTTTTACAGCCTGCTGCTGTCCTTTCATTGCGCACCGCCTGACGGTCATGAATATGTGGAAGTAGCAGAAAAAGACGACGGCGAAAGGCAGGAGACAGAAGAGGCCGATGTGGAGGAAGGAGTACAGCAGTCGGGGTGGGTCGTCTTCACATAGAACAAGACCAGAATCATCGTCACGTTCAGTCTTATAGTGACAAGCGTCCCAGATGCTTACAGCGACACAGACCAGCCATATGGCGACGCTAGCCCAACGCACCCAGAGCGCCCTGCGGCCCTGTGCCGACGGAGAGGCAGCGTGGACCACAGCCACATATCGGTCCAGGGTCATGGCGGTGAGCAGCAGCATGTAAGCGTCGAACCCCAAGGTGAAGAGGCCGCTCATCATTTTACAGCCCCAGTCCCCTCCAAAGCTCCAGCCATGGAGTTGGTAAGACGCCCAAAATGGCAGAGTCACTGTCAAGAAGAGGTCGGAGATTACAAGCTGCAGAAGCACACAGTCAGGCGGTGTCCTCTTGCCTCTCTCTCGAAGAAGAAGAACCCACAGGAGGAAGCTATTGCTGGGCAGACTAATGCAAAAGACTAGGCTATAGCTAATGGCGGAGAAGAGTCTTATTGAGTAATCGTCATCGTCGTCTATCCCCTCTATGGAACCGTTGGTGTAGTTGGCGGTGTACAGAGGCTCTGTGGTGAAGTTATCCATTCTTTTCAAGTTGAGAGGTTTTGAGGATCATAGGACGTTAACCCTGAAAGAGGACACAGTTTCCAGCTAATCAGATATATATTTTTATATATTGTTTTTAATTAAAAATAACTTCCAATAACCATCCAAAGTGAAAACAAAAAATATACTCAGACTGAGAGACCCAATCAGTGACAATGTAAACAAAAGGGATTGCTACATTAACATAAATATATATATATATGGTTTTGCTCACATTGGTTTGTAAAAAATTGAATAGAATTATGTTAAGACGGTCCCAAAAACACGTTTTCCATTTAGAGATCAAACACAAGAATGTACGTATATTACTCCACATTAAAAGAAATAGAAAAGAATCGCAAATTAGCTTTTTCTATAACAATCAAGACATCCCTTACCTTGTGCCTGTTACTCAGTGCAACTCTGTCTGACTCTTCAGCAGAACCTAAAGACAGACGTCCTTTCAGGGCAATGTGTTTTAAAATATGCACTGCTTGTTCTTGGAGAGAGAACTGTGTTCACGTATGTATACGTAGGACTGAGAAAGAGCAAGGAAGTGACACTTCACTTGACTCTGGCCCCTGGTTCAAATGTTCCTGTATTTTACTGTATAGAGTAGACTGTATGATCCCATCTGGCAATATACACTTTGGATCAGCTTCAAATATTTCTTGGCATTGATGATAAGTCGGCTTAGAAAAAATATGAATCACAGAAGAAGAGAGTCTAACAGCTGATACTCCTAACAGGAGCTGTAAAGGTTCTAACTAACCATCTATAAACATTCTTAGAACTTTCTCTTAGAATCTTCTAATGGTTCTTTACTTGTATATGTATTTATTTTTATAATAATATAAAAAGGAAGCATATACAAATGTTAATGAATTGGCCCAATTCAAATGGGTCCCACAGACTTAACTTAATTGCTTGGTTGTGCATGGGTCAGCTAAAAAGGTTTGGGAATTTGTGTTAAAGTATTTCATTCATTTGAAATGTGCTCGTTTCATAATTTCTTAATTTCATTTTCTTTATTTCTATGGACAACATGCATTAATCACCATCTGTAAATTATGCCAGTTATTTTTTTGCCAGCTGGCAAATTGCATTTAAATGTTAAACAGACATGAACATGAAAATTGGAACGGGAACATTATAGGAACACTGGCATGGATGATTCATTGTAGATCGCATGCATCAGAGTGTACCTTTTCTGAAATATGAGACATGATGCAATATCTCCCCCTCCCTCTTCTATTTCTTGTGCATACTTGTGCATTCCACAGGTCAACAAAATGCTGCTCTGTCATTAATACACTCCAGCAGCTTAACAAGGCACTCTCGTCTCTTGTTAGAAATTCCCAGCTCTGTTTTTTTTGTTTGTTTTTTTTTTAAATAAATGAAATCCCTCTTTTGGCTACTAAATTGAAGTCACCATGCCTTACGAAGGCAATATTATACGCTAACACTCAGTGACAGGCAGGTTCAGTCTGCCTGCTAATGGCTTCATTATTGAAACCAAACTGCCTGTTGTGGATGACATTAGACTGAAAACCTTGCGTTTAAGTTATTTAATCAGTAATAATCTCACGGAAGTGACCCTTCACTTGACTCTGCCCCCTAGTTCAGAAGCTCCTATACACTTTACTATAACTTTATGATCACTATAGCAATATAGTAATATAAACAATAAACCTTTGAATCAGCTTGAAATATTTCTTGGCATTTCGTGCAACATGGCTGAGAGTCTATAAGCCCTGCAATCCTAACAGATGTAAAAGTTTCACTAAACCACCTTAATTAAAGGTTCAGTATTGAAAGCTTTATCTTAGAGGGGAATACCACTCATTTCCAACATTTTACTGTCATTAATATGTGATTCACACACACACACGCACGCACACACACAGACACGCATGCACGTATGGGTCCATACACACACAGCTTAAGTTTCCTTCCGCCAGCCCAGGTAAACAATTCCTTCCAGCTACTTTCGCAACGCACGTGTGTGTGTGTGTGTGTGTGTGTGTGTGTGTGTGTGTGTGTGTGTGTGTGTGTGTGTGTGTGTGTGTGTGTGTGTGTGTGTGTGTGTGTGTGTGTGTGTGTGTGTGTGTGTGTGTGTGTGTGTACTTTCGCAACGTGCGTGTGGTGTGTGCGTGTACTTTCGCAACGCACGTGCGTGTTTGTGTGTGTGTGTGTGTGTGTGTATGTAGCATGCACGTGCGTGTAGCTACTGTACTTTCGCAACGCACGTGTGTGTGAACGCACTTTGTGTGTGTGTGTGTGTGTGTGTGTGTGTGTGTGTGTGTGTGTGTGAATGAGATACATCATAGTTTACGGGTAATGCATGGGGGGAGTTCCCCCATGTCCCCAGCTACATTATAACTCCATACTGTCTGTGCTGCATGTCAAACTGGGGTCTTTCATGCTTTTCAAATGGGGGTCTGCGGGCTAATAAGTGTACATTTTACAGTACTTGCCATGAAAACATTTCCCTACCACTCATTTATACAAATACTTTCATGTTATAGTGCTGTTTTTATTCACAAAAACACAAATATATTATACAAGTTAAAATGAAGAGCAATTAAATATATTTATGGGGGGCAATAGTCCATACAACGGGTAAGGACTAGTATACACAATACACACACACACACACACACACACACACACACACACACACACACACACACACACACACACACACGAGTTATTTAACCATAACAATTACGCGCAGGTCTGCTGGGAGACGGCAGGGTGTCCTTGGCTGTTTGTCGTAGAACTGAGAGTCTGCCTGCTGCTCTCTCCTCTTCGGCACGAGGCGACGCCCGACAGAGGGAGATGCTTCCGGAACTTCCCCGCTCCGAACACGTGGAACAGCGGGTTGAGGCAGCAGTGGCAGTACGCCAGCGTGTGGGTGACGTAGTACGCGTAAAACAACGCGTCGCTTGTCTTCAGCGACTCCACGTCCAGCATTACCAGGGTATCCAAAAAGAGCACGACGTTGTACGGTACCCAGCAAACTAAAAACACAACGGTTATTGCCGCAATCAGTTTTACAGCCTGCTGCTGTCCTTTCATTGCGCACCGCCTGACGGTCATGAATATGTGGAAGTAGCAGAAAAGGACGACGGCGAAAGGCAGGAGACAGAAGAGGCCGATGTGGAGGAAGGAGTACAGCAGTCGGGGTGGGTCGTCTTCACATCGAAAAACATCAGAATAATCGTCATGTTCAGTCTTATAGTGACAAGCGTCCCAGATGCTTACAGCGACACAGACCAGCCATATGGCGACGCTAGCCCAACGCACCCAGAGCGCCCTGCGGCCCACATGTGCGAACGGAGAGGCAGCGTGGACCACAGCCACATATCGGTCCAGGGTCATGGCGGTGAGCAGCAGCATGTAAGCGTCGATCCCCAAGGTGAAGAGGCCGCTCATCATTTTACAGCCCCAGTCCCCTCCAAAGCTCCAGCCATGGAGTTGGTAAGACGCCCAAAATGGCAGAGTCACGGTCAAGAAGAGGTCGGAGATTACAAGCTGCAGAAGCACACAGTCAGGCGGTGACCTCTTGCCTCTTTCTCGAAGAAGAAGAACCCACAGGAGGAAGCTATTGCTGGGAAGACTAATGCAAAAGACTAGGCTATAGCTAATGGCGGAGAAGAGTCTTATTGAGTAATCGTCATCGTCGTCTATCCATTCTATGGAACCGTTGGTGTAGTTGGCGGTGTACAGAGGCCCTGTGGTGAAGTTATCCATTCTTTTCAAGTTGAGAGGTTTTGAGGATCATAGGATGTTAACCCTGAAAGAGGACACAGTTTCCAGCTAATCAGATATATATTTTTATATATTGTTTTTAATTAAAAATAACTTCCAATAACCATCCAAAGTGAAAACAAAAAATATACTCAGACTGAGAGACCCAGTCAGTGACAATGTAAACAAAAGGGTTTGCTACATTAACATAAATATCTATATGGTTTTGCTCACATTGGTTTGTAAGAAATGGAATAGAATTATGTTAAGACGGTCCCAAAAACACGTTTTCCATTTAGAGATCAAACACAAGAATGTACGTATATTACTCCACATTAAAATAAATAGAAAATAATCGCGAATTAGCTTTTTCTATAACAATCAAGACATCCCTTACCTTGTGCCTGTTACTCAGTGCAACTCTGTCTGACTCTTCAGCAGAACCTAAAGACAGACTTCCTTTCAGGGCAATGTGTCTTAGAATATGCACTGCTTGTTCTTGGAGAGAGAAATGTGTTCACGTATGTATACGTAGGACTGAGAAAGAGCAAGTATTAATCAGTGCTATCATAGCACTGACAAAGGTCTTTGGACCGAAATGTTTGCTTTTTAATCAGTGCTATCATAGCACTGACAAAGGTCTTTGGACCGAAATGTTTGCTTTTTAATCAGTGCTATCATAGCACTGATGAAGGTCTTTGGACCGAAACTTTTGCTTTTTAATCAGTGCTATCATAGCACTGACAAAGGTCTTTGGACCGAAATGTTTGCTTTTTAATCAGTGCTATCATAGCACTGATGAAGGTCTTTGGACCGAAACTTTTGCTTTTTAATCAGTGCTATCATAGCACTGACAAAGGTCTTTGGACCGAAATGTTTGCTTTTTAATCAGTGCTATCATAGCACTGACAAAGGTCTTTGGACCGAAATGTTTGCTTTTTGATCAGTGCTATCATAGCACTGACAAAGGTCTTTGGACCGAAATGTTTGCTTTTTAATCAGTGCTATCATAGCACTGACAAAGGTCTTAGGACCGAAACTTTTGCTTTTTAATTGCACTTTGAGCATGATGAAATAAAGTAAAAAAATATTTTCTTAAGTCTCAGTCCAAGGAGTTTTACTTCTATTTTCTATTTGTGGACCATGATGACATTGATCAATTCTTGATTAAAAAAAAAGCTTATAATTTATTATGCCCCAAAATCTATAAATCTCACACTATTAAGGCAACCGGCCGGTTCCACAAGGTGCCCTTTTTCACGTGAGCACCTGCCCCTCTAAATGTCTGTGCACTCCACTGGAAACCAGAATGGGGGGGACTTTTTTTTATTATTTCCACACAACAGCTCAAAGGTATAATAAATGACATAGTAAAATGTTGAAAATGAGTGGTATTCTCCTTAATGATTCTGCCATTGAATAAAATATCAGAATATTAAAATATAGGCCTCATAAAAATGATAATGAACTTTGCATCAGTTAAACCACTGTGCTGAGTTGGCCATCTGATGATACACAAAAGAAGACGTTAAACCACAATGATTCAAATGGGCTTGTTTCATAATTTATTGAATTTATTTTATTTATGCACGAAGATGACGACATGCATTAGTCAACATGTCTGTAAATGTGCCAGCGTTAGCCAGCTGGCAAAATCTAAATACAAGCGTGAACACAGGGAAATTGGAACACGTACATTGGAACATTCAGATTGATATGCATGAAGTGAAGCAAGACTTTGTTGAAGTATTGGACGTTACGCAATATCTGTGTCTTCCTCTTGTCATTAAGTCCTGTGTGTTTGTGCCACTACATGTCTGCCACAGTTCAACCAATCTCCATTCCACATGCCACACGTAGGCTATACGAAGCCTGCACTATTAGTCCGAGATTCGTTCAAAGTAGGATTACTATTATGGTTAAATCATGTGAAAGGTTTGAATGTTCCCAGAGTATGTTTTACTGTGTGAGTTTGTGCAGCTTTGTATGGTTTGTAAGAAAACATAATTTAAGTATTTCACCAAATGGCATTAAAATGAATTATTACTAATTATTAATTAAAAGTGCTGACAAAAAGTGCTCTTGATTGAATCAAGAGAATCAAGAAGGTTTTATTTGTCACGTCTCATAGATATATATAGATATATATAGATATACTGCACTAGAACTGTATACAAAGTATACTGCACTAGAACTGTATACAAAGTATACTGCACTAGAACTGTATACAAAGTATACTGCACTAGAACTGTATACAAAGTATACTGCACTAGAACTGTATACAAGTATACTGCACTAGAACTGTATACAAAGTATACTGCACTAGAACTGTATACAAAGTATACTGCACTAGAACTGTATACAAAGTATACTGCACTAGAACTGTATACAAAGTATACTGCACTAGAACTGTATACAAAGTATACTGCACTAGAACTGTATACAAAGTATACTGCACTAGAACTGTGTACAAAGTATACTGCACTAGAACTGTATACAAAGTATACTGCACTAGAACTGTATACAAAGTATACTGAACTAGAACTGTATACAAAGTATACTGCACTAGAACTGTATACAAAGTATACTGCACTAGAACTGTATACAAAGTATACTGAACTAGAACTGTATACAAAGTATACTGCACTAGAACTGTATACAAAGTATACTGCACTAGAACTGTATACAAAGTATACTGCACTAGAACTGTATACAAAGTATACTGAACTAGAACTGTATACAAAGTATACTGAACTAGAACTGTATACAAAGTATACTGCACTAGAACTGTATACAAAGTATACTGCACTAGAACTGTATACAAAGTATACTGCACTAGAACTGTATACAAAGTATACTGCACTAGAACTGTATACAAAGTATACTGCACTAGAACTGTATACAAAGTATACTGCACTAGAACTGTATACAAAGTATACTGCACTAGAACTGTATACAAAGTATACTGAACTAGAACTGTATACAAAGTATACTGCACTAGAACTGTATACAAAGTATACTGCACTAGAACTGTATACAAAGTATACTGCACTAGAACTGTGTACAAAGTATACTGAACTAGAACTGTATACAAAGTATACTGAACTAGAACTGTATACAAAGTATACTGCACTAGAACTGTATACAAAGTATACTGCACTAGAACTGTATACAAAGTATACTGAACTAGAACTGTATACAAAGTATACTGCACTAGAACTGTATACAAAGTATACTGAACTAGAACTGTATACAAAGTATACTGAACTAGAACTGTATACAAAGTATACTGCACTAGAACTGTATACAAAGTATACTGCACTAGAACTGTATACAAAGTATACTGCACTAGAACTGTATACAAAGTATACTGAACTAGAACTGTATACAAAGTATACTGCACTAGAACTGTGTACAAAGTATACTGAACTAGAACTGTATACAAAGTATACTGAACTAGAACTGTATACAAAGTATACTGCACTAGAACTGTATACAAAGTATACTGCACTAGAACTGTATACAAAGTATACTGAACTAGAACTGTATACAAAGTATACTGAACTAGAACTGTATACAAAGTATACTGCACTAGAACTGTATACAAAGTATACTGAACTAGAACTGTATACAAAGTATACTGCACTAGAACTGTATACAAAGTATACTGAACTAGAACTGTATACAAAGTATACTGCACTAGAACTGTATACAAAGTATACTGAACTAGAACTGTATACAAAGTATACTGCACTAGAACTGTATACAAAGTATACTGAACTAGAACTGTATACAAAGTATACTGCACTAGAACTGTATACAAAGTATACTGAACTAGAACTGTATACAAAGTATACTGCACTAGAACTGTATACAAAGTATACTGAACTAGAACTGTATACAAAGTATACTGAACTAGAACTGTATACAAAGTATACTGCACTAGAACTGTATACAAAGTATACTGCACTAGAACTGTGTACAAAGTATACTGCACTAGAACTGTATACAAAGTATACTGCACTAGAACTGTATACAAAGTATACTGCACTAGAACTGTATACAAAGTATACTGCACTAGAACTGTATACAAAGTATACTGCACTAGAACTGTGCTGAAATCTTTACCATTGAAATAATAGAGCCTGCCTGCTTGCTCAGGGGATATTGAATCTTGACCATCAGGTCAAAATTCGTGTCATGATCTAAATGTCTCACTGGAACAGCAGGGAGAAGAGAATGCAACAATCCCCCACTTGTATAAGTTATGTTTAATGTACACTACATCATACAGATTGTACAACATTATATTGGACCCATGCATAAAAAGCTAACATAGAGGCTTTAACTAATTATACAATACTTCAACTGTAATCTAATATAACATATGGCTGACGTGACTTTCACAACATTTTACTCGTCTCTGACCAAAGAATATTGTCAGCATCTTCTCTGGAATTAATACACTCTGTGTTCGCACGCACGCACGCACGCACGCGCGCACACACACACACACACACACACACACACACACACACACACACACACACACACACACACACACACACACACACACACACACACACACACACACACACAACCACAGAGTGACTGTGTGTGTCAGATAAGGCTCAGTGACGGTAATTCACTCGTATTAGTTCCTGTTCCTTACACACATATACAGCATGTTTATGCATACATATTTAAATACGTGTGTGTGTGTGTGTGTGTGTGTGTGTGTGTGTGTGTGTGTGTGTGTGTGTGTGTGTGTGTGTGTGTGTGTGTGTTTTGAGCTTGTAGATCTTCACTATGAATAAAAGTGTTGTT
Organism: Protomyctophum bolini; assembly: GCF_963924005.1. Lineage (NCBI taxonomy): Eukaryota > Metazoa > Chordata > Actinopteri > Myctophiformes > Myctophidae > Protomyctophum > Protomyctophum bolini. Next base: position 42,951,769 of record NC_137873.1, read on the forward strand.
CCTTGAGAGTATGACGTACCTACTTATTTGTACAGGAAATCTATGTATGGAAAATACAGGATCAAGCTCAAACTAATTGCACAAAATATTTTGTCTCTTCACTATATCCTGAATAACAGAAAATAAAGTTGCCTGGAAGTTTCTGAGGGGAAAGTGTTGAAAATGCAGTAAGGCAAATATTTTCTAGATTTCCTTTTGCTTTAAGTAGCATGTGACATGTCAAACTAGGGGGTTTTAATGATGCTGAATCCATTCCAAGCATTAGTTTTGCATAAAAACACTCCTTGGGCTAAAAACGGTGGCCATACTGTACAGGCATTTCCCCTCAAACAATTCCAGGCAACTTTTTTTATGTTATTCGGGATATATTGAAGATACAAAATCAGCAGAGTTTTTTTTTTTTTTGGCAATTAGTTTGAGGTCAAATTACAGTATTACTGCATGGACTACATTGGTATATCTTAAGCAAAGACGTTTGAAAAGCACTGAGCTAGAATGAGAACTCCTCTCCACTAGTGAGGGATGTTATAGTCCCTAGAATGAGAACTCCTCTCCACTAGTGAGGGATGTTATAGTCCCCAGACGGGTGCTTCGCCTAGGGATGCTGCTTCTACGGCGCCGGGCCCAACCTTTCAACATCCTCTTCATGTGGCTTTGGAATTTAACCCCCACAAACACATAGAACACGGGGTTCAGGCAACAGTGAGAGAAAGCAAGGAACCGGCTGACGTAGAAAGCATAATCGAGTGGTTTGCTGTAGCTTTCGCAGGTTTTGGACATCGTCGCCGAGTCCACAGCGGGTTGTGGGTGACGAGATATGGATCTCAGGAAAATAACGATATTGTACGGTGCCCAGCCCACAAAGAAAACCACCACCAGTGTAAAAATTAGATATAAAGTTTTGTGCCTTCTCCTTTGAGCCTTTGTTCGGTACAGCCTGCACAATATCTGTGTGTAGCAAAAACAGACGATCAGAAAAGTCAGCACGAAGAGGACATTTTGTTGATAAGTTCCCCATAGCTTCCAATAATGATCTTCATAATCGCAATACATTCTAAGATCTTGTTCCATTACTTTGTAGAAGATGACAGCGGGCGAGGCCAGCACCGGGCTCACAGTCCAGATGACGATAGTCGCCAGGACGCCGTAGAAGCCCGTGGTGTCGGACACGAGGTTGGACAGCGGCCAGGCGACGGCAACGTAGCGATGGATGGTCATCATGATGACGAGGATACCGCTGCTATAGAAGCCCACGTAGAAGACAAAGTTGACCGCTTTGCAGGCCGTCTCCCCTAACGTCCATCCGTTCACCTGGTCGTAGGCCCAGAAGGGCAGGCAAACGGTGAAGACGAGGTCTGAGACGGCCAGGTTCAGGGTGAACACGTTGATGAGAGATTTGATGTTCTCGTACTTGGCCAGGATCACCACGACCAGAATGTTGCCAAACAAGCTGAGGGCCACCACGACGGAAAAGAATGACGTGTTGAATATGGCTCCAAAATGGACCACGTCTGTCTTGTTACACAGCTCGTCTTCATAATCATAGTCATAATCATATGGCATGGTGGTTGTGAACATATTTTGTTCCTCCATGTTCCTTCAGGGAGAGAGAGAAATATATCGGTTTAGAATAATTGAAAAAACAGCAGTTGAGGAAGCAAATATATAACATGGGAAACAAAAGTAATCATATTTCACAGAATGTTCGCTTAATGCTTACCTCAATCATAGATAGCCGAGATACCTGGGTTGTGGACACAAGTTCCAGAAGTACCTTTTGAACAATGCCTTGTTTTATGTGCATGTGACAGAAAAGGTGAACAGAAAATAGGAATTAGGTAAAGAACACTTCCTGAATATTAGCCTATACTGAACATCATTTGAGAGAAATACCTCGTGTGAGGTAAACACAATGAATGTCCTATAAGCCTTTGATGCACACAGCCTTAACTGTGCAGGGCTTTGGTTTTCTGCCATAATTATTATGTACCGATATGTCTTGACTATTCATTCTCAGAATCAAAACATTTTGTAACTAAATTAGTAGTAGCCTACACAGCATATTCTCTGTCCAACTTGAAGTACAGCATACTATAAGACAAGTCCAAGTTGGATGATGCATGTGTAACGCCCGGGATTCGAACTCGGGGCCTCCCGCGTGAAAGTCCAACATCTTAATAACCACTAGACCAAAGGGATATCTCTCTGGACATCAGGCAGAGGCTCTGAGCCGCACTGCTACACTCACCTCCCTTTTGACCTCCCACGGGGAAACCCCATCCGGGTCACGGTACCGATGTAACGCCCGGGATTCGAACTCGGGGCCTCCCGCGTGAAAGTCCAACATCTTAATAACCACTAGACCAAAGGGATATCTCTCTGGACATCAGGCAGAGGCTCTGAGCCGCACTGCTACACTCACCTCCCTTTTGACCTCCCACGGGGAAACCCCATCCGGGTCACGGTACCGATGTAACGCCCGGGATTCGAACTCGGGGCCTCCCGCGTGAAAGTCCCAACATCTTAACCACTGTCCCTCTGGACCGGGGGCAGTGCCGGTTCTAGGCCTTTTGAGGCCCTAGGCAACATATTATACAGAGCCCAAAATGTTTATAAACAAATCACAAATGTTTATAAACAAATCACAAATGTTTATAAACAAATCACAAATGTTTATAAACAAATACCAAATGTTTATAAACAAATACCAAATGTTTATAAACAAATACCAAAATGTTTATAAACAAATCCCAAATCCCTTGGTCCTACCCCCCCGACCATGAGACTGGTAGTGGTCCTACCCCCCCCCATGAGACTTACAAATCCCAAATGTTTATAAACAAATCCCAAATGTTTGTAAACAAATCCCAAATGTTTATAAACAAATCCCAAAATGTTTATAAATAAATCACAAATGTTTATAAACAAATCACAAATGTTTATAAACAAATCACAAATGTTTATAAACAAATCACAAATGTTTATAAACAAATACCAAAATGTTTATAAACTAATCCCAAATCCCTTGGTCCTACCCCCCCGACCATCAGTGCCGGTTCTAGGCCTTTTGAGGCCCTAGGCAACATATTATACAGAGCCCCCCCCCCTCCTGCTTTGCCACGCCGGATAAAAATTGTAAATTTGCCATGAAAATGCTTCAATCTGGTGCACTTTGAGATCAAAATTAAGAAGCTAGGTGGGGGCCACATGTGGCCAGTAGCCCATGTAAGGGATACATGAAGAAAAAGAAATCTTCTCCCTGTGACGAGGCCCCCTCAGTGGTTGAGGCCCTAGGCGACCGCCTAGTTCGCCTATGCCTAGAACCGGCCCTGACCGGGGGAGACAGCAGAGGGCTACACATGTGTAACACGGTATTTGTCATTATAGGTTAGAGACATACAAATAGTAAATACATAAAGGAAGTTCGTTTTTTGGTGTGTGCCAATTAAAAATCACACCCCTGTGGGTGTGAAGTGCAGGGGCGCTCTCCATCATTATACATCATCATACATCATCTCATGAACAACTGAACTTATATGTGATTGGTTAGCTTATTTGCTCGGCTACAGCATATGACGTACATTTTCCCTTCATTGTCAATGGCAGTTAATATTTATTTGTGTTGCCACGAATTGATGTCATATTTGAGGCGCATACAGTATATAAATATGACCTCATTTCTCCTGGCAAATATGAGAAGTGAGAAGAAGTGCAGAGGACAAAAGCCCTCAAACAGTGGAAATGTGAGTACTTTGTCCTCCATAGCTACATAATTGTATAGTGAAACATAATCACAGTGAGCAGAGCATAATAAAAGCAGAGCAGCAGCAGCACAAGGTAAAGGGCTGGAGGAGGAGCACCAGCAAGAGGAAACGGACCTGACCTAGGGCAGAGAGCCACCCAGGGTGGAGCCCAACGCACGCACACACACACGCACACATTACAAATAAACACACCGGGTGGATGCTGCAAATGCTTATAAAAGGCAGATTCCCACATCTCCTGTCTGTCTGTCCGTCCGTCCGTCCGTCACCCACCCACGCCTCCATATATGGACATGCCTCGTGACATCACGTCTCCATAATATGGTCACGCCTCGTGACATCACGTGAAGACCCTTAGAGGTCCATATATGGTGCCTCGTGAGTGACACATGTATGTATTGTATAACCATACATGGAGAAGACTAGATCTGCTGCATAATAATATGTTGTTGATCCTACCCCACCCCATGAGGGGCGCAGTCTAGCATTTTATAACTGGGCCGCGGGACATATTTGGGGCGCGTTTTTTTACGTTTTTCACGGCAAAACACTGCCAACACAGCAAAGCACAACATGCAGCAACGGTACATGGCTTTTTTATTTGCAGGGGATAATAATCCCCCCTCCTCATGAAACTGAGTGTGTCGACCCCCCCCCCCCCCCCCCTCTCTATCTGCACGCCTGCCCCACCCGCCCATCCTTCCTGTTCTGACATTCCATAATGTTGATCTGACCTCATCAAACCCTGTACACTCAAGACACTCTCCATATATGGGCCCAGTACAGAATTCATTGCATTATGTTGATCTGACCCCCCCCCCTCCCCTCCATGCCAAAGCATTAAGCGCCAGCGCTATAGCCCCATCAGTCTGCCGTCTGCCGTCACCCAGGCGGATGCGTAGCACGCGACCTCGCTCTGACCTCATCTAACCCCATGGATAATCATAGGCCTACGATATGGAGAAGGCTGGATCATCACCTAGATCTGCATATGGGCTATACTATGGAGCCGGCGGGGCCAGCAACAACTCTACATCTGATGCCTGCAGTTCTTAAAAAGGTTGTGTTCATTTATTTATTTATTATTACTATTATTTTAATTATTTTTTTTTAGAATTTTTTTTACACCACATGGCTACGTGAACGTGAACTGCATTTTCCTATAGTGCTCCTCAACCTAACTTGGGTTCTCTCTGGCTCTCAGCCGGTGGTCGCCATACATAAACCATTCGGCGTGTCAGTCATTCCCCCTAACGCCCACCCCTCGCTGTGGTCCACACAGCTCTGGCGCTAGCCCGCCCCCACAAGGTGCTAGCACGTTTGTTTCCTGCCTGTAAGTAACACAAAACCATTACAATCTGGGACTGTCTGTCGGGAACATTTTTGCACCACAAGTACGTCAATGTCCGAGTGTTGTTGTTGTTTCTTTTTTTTCCGGGTTCGGGCTACTGAAATACCAGGTTTTACGTAAGGAATGATCTTAAAATGAAGCCAAAAAAAGCGTTGAAAATGTAAAAAGCCTTTGCGATAACAGGTGCATGTTGTCCTCGCACAGGCAGGCTGTCCCTTTCGGCGAACGCACACGCCAAGTTGATTTTCTATAAATGCTTATAGATATCGATTAACGGTATAAAAAAACACAAAAACCGCGTCCACATAATAGTTAATTGGCGGCAGATGTACTGTAAACAAGTGTTGACGTCAGTGGGGAATCCTGTAGCACAGTATAGCGGTTGAGCAATCATCGCATGGGTCTGTCTGCGTGGTGGTGGTGTAGTTTGTTGACACTGGCCATCTGGCTCGATTCAGTGTCATCTGTCATGTTTTCATGGACATAATATTTAATTTGTACATTTGCCTGCGTTCAGGGCGAACATTTGGCGACCGTCTTTCTGCACTATAACTGTTATATAAATGTGCTGGGTTAAACGAACACAACTCGTCTATTATATAAATAAAGCAATCTCTGGGATTAGATTTGTCCTGTTACAGTATGGATACATCATACATACATGAAATAACAATTTGAACATCGAATCCTGACATTCAAGATTATATATGTTCGAATGTATTTCATTTACCATGTTACAATTTCAATGAAAGATGTATTCTATTTATCAGAAGCCAAATCTGTAGGCTACTCAGTAGCTAGGAGTTGTCCATTAGGCCTACCTGAATTTCAAGGGACACTGTACCTTATTTCTAAGAAAAAATACCTTATTTCCCAGAAAAAAATGTGCCGTTTTTGTATATTATTATTATAAACACTTTTTGATTGATTAACAGTGTGTGAAATGCATAGTGGTGCAATAATGCTAAAACGACTACACATTTGAACCCCGGGCCAGCATCCATATTCTGGCCTGGGGGGGGGGGGAACAGTGAACATTAGCGAAAAATAGCTGAGCCTCAAGCAGTCATGGGCTTGTATCTGTTTACAGTAAACAGATACAACTCAGCTCAGTCTAGTGTATTTAAGTGATGGACAACCTGTATTATAGTAGGCTACTGTACTGTACTGTACAGCATGTATATTAGCTGTTTGAACTCATAGGATGTGTGTCTTTGATTCCCAAAAATAAGGAACAGAGTGTCGTCAATAGTTCAATAAGGGACACATCTTTTAGTTTACAGCTTCAGCTAGCTGATGTTTACTTAGTGTGTGCACGTTCCAGGCATGCAGTGCATGATCTTTAGGTTTTTGTGCATATTTTAAGATACATTTAAATATAAATGTGTATCGTTATTTTGTCTCTTTTAGGATTTTGGGAGCCCAGATCCTCATCCCACCACCCCTTCCCCCACAATGGCCTCTGTATCTGTCGGAGAGAATCAGCTGCAGAGGATCATCAGAGACCTGCGGGGTAATGGAGGTTTCCTTCCACTATACAGTATTCATACATACAGTCTACACACAGTAAAATACCAAGGCAGCGGTGGCCGAACGGTTTGCGGAGCGGTCTTGATATCGGAAGGTCGCTAGTGTAACCGGTGTAATCTGTCTCTCTGCGTTGTGTAGTAGAATAGACATGAGACGGACCCAAAACTGTCCTTGGAAACCTCTCTTTATTCTGACAAAGAATAACAAAGACACGTCTCCACGTTAGTTTCGTAGTGCAACAATTAACTCCTCTCTCATTCCAAGACGGAAGTACAGAAGCTAGACGACAGTAACACAACAAATAATAGAACATAACATACCTGACAAAGAATAACAAAGACACGTCTCCACGTTAGTTTCGTAGTGCAACAACTCCTCTCTAAACAGGGTTAGACAAACACTGTATAAATCAATTTACAAAGTACAATGCTTATCATGTTTACACAGAGAATTCAACAAAGACACCCACCTCATTCCTATACACGTGAACTATGGAGAATCGGGTAAAAGCACTTATTTGTGTCCTATTTTGTGTAATTATATAATACTGTTACACTAGTTCGTATCCCCGGACCGGCACGTTAAAATTACCACCGCTGAAGTTCCCTTTGAGCAAGGCATTGAACCTCTACCATGAAATGTTCTATATGAGCAGGACCTGGCTGTAAACAAGTTCTTGAGCTTAGTCCAGTTACCCTGCAGGGTAAACATAGTACATTTCCTTTCCTTTTTCCAACAATCTGAAGAGTGTACATGATGGAACCAAATGGAACCGGGCCCATTTGAATACTAGCCTGGGCAGCGTTCCTTTATGGGTTCATGATCCGGTCAGGAGTGGATGGTAACTTACGTCATGTTGTAGTCACTGATTTGTAGTCGACAACCTGGCAACAGTGTTGTTTTTGGCAGCACATTTCTATTTTAGTTTAGTCATTGGAATGAAATTTAATTTAGTTTTAGTCACATTTTAGTCACTTGGAATGTGTTAGTGTTAGCCTTGATGCCGTCGTAATGACTGATTTTACACTTGCTGAAAATAGCCGATCTACAAGCTCACAACGTGTCACGCTGCGACGCGTTGTGAGCTTGTAGATCTGCTATTTTTCAGCATGAAACCAAGTGTAAAATTACTTTTATTTATACTGGGTCTCTTGTCCACTAGTCCCTTTCCTAACATTTTAGTCTAGTTTTTATTGGTTGACGAAATCGTCAATATTATTTAGTCTTAGTTTTAGTCATCATAGCTTGTTTTCATTTAGTTTCCAATTAGTTTACGCCAGTGAAAAAAAGGTAGTGGACGAACATTTTTCGTCTTAGTATTAGTCGACGAAAACAACACTTCCAGGCAGGAAACTACAAAACGGAATCAGAAGTACCCACTACCCATGATTCCCTGTGATCAAGTCATATTAGGGCATACCCAATGAAACCCTTGCTGCAGCGTATCAATCTGTTTCTTCAAGTACGTTTTGGAATAATTCGTTTGGTGCTGTATCTTCATATTCCATTCCAACTCGTAGCGACTGGTGAGACTAAGAACAAACAGGGGGGGGGGGACAAAAACAAAGCAACGCCGAAAAACCCGGAAACCACAAACGGGAATAAGAGTTTATTATTTATCTTACATCCGGCCTAGACCAGATCACGCAGCGATTTAGAAACACAGACCAGGCTTTCCTCTGGTGACGTGAGGAGGTTATATTATGAATAATTTAACTGTGTAGGGCAGGCCATTACTATATGATATAATATGTACCTTTTATAGTATGTGTCTGGAAAGTAGCACAAGTAGCACAGAGAAACAGAAGGCCTGTGTTTCTCTATGCAAGAGTACAGTATGTATGTTTACGTACAGTATACTGTATGTACATCGCATGTGTTGTGTTATATTGTTGTTTAACACGTTGGTCTTTGTTGTTGTTCTGTTTAGATGCCGTGTCAGAGTTGGGTAAGGAACACAGAGAGTGCGGTGAGCCCATAACGGACGACAGCTCCAACCTGCACAAGTTCTCCTACAAACTGGAGTACCTTCTACAGGTATGATATGATATGCCGTGTTACTGAGGCCCAAAATGGCTGTTTGTGTCAGGGACGGGACGATATGTACTGTACATTTCATGTCATGATTATTAAATAAGTGGGATTAACGATAGCATTGTAAAATCTTAAAACTCTGAAAATGCAACTGAAAAACATATATGAAAAATATGTATTTTGTAAAGACACAAATATTCGGTTTGCCAAGGTTCACAAGACAAGATTTTTCCACAGGCTTTTTAAAACCATTGTAAGGTTGCATCGGCATGGACGTCTGGTTTCTATTTTAAATGTAAACAGTGGCAGCTGGAGTAGAGCCCGCCTGCTAAAGAAAGAACTGTATCCAGAGATGTTCACACGTACATACGTGGACAGAGAAGAGCGTTTCCATGTCCGCTGTTTCTAGACCGGATATGCAACAAGTAGTAGTAGAATTATTGTCTAGATAATAGATAGATAGATAAAAGAAATGTCCCTGCAGTCTCTAGAACAGGGGTGGGTAATGTCTTTAAGATCGACTGGTAGATCCCCATGGGATTTCTGGGTTGGTTCGTGGAGAAATTTGAAACCGAAGACAAAAACATCCATTCATATCATCCGCTGTCCATTCAGTGGTCCTGGCTGCTGTGTTGCCTGTTTGGTACTAGGCCGTGAGGATTGACTTGCAGGATAAGGGAGGTACACGCACGGCCAAAGTTAAACAGTAACAAAGTAAAATACAATGAGCTGTGAAAGTCAGGATCATGGGTGAATGAGAGTGCATGGATTGTGATGAGTGGTGGCTGTGGCTCAGGAGGTAGAACAGGTCGTCCATTCGTCCAATGATTTGTGGGTCGGCGGTTCGAATCCCAGCTCCTCCTGTCCACATGCCAAAGTGTCCTTAGGCGAGACACTGAACCTCACATTGCCTCCAATGAGTTGGTCGGTGCCTCGCGTGGTAGCTTGCCACCATGGACTAAAAGATTGAAATTCAACTCCCGTGGGAAATTTGAGTTATTAGCATAATATGTGACCATACCAAATGTCATCATTCTTTAAGTAGCATGTGATACAGACCGATTCCGTAACGGGTCTCATGGTCGCAGCCAACATATTTCCTGTAGGCGGAGACGACACATCTGCGGTTTCCCCGCACCAAGCTTCTACTACAGTGAACGGAAAAGTGACTGATGTTAGTCTGCTTCAGACGTTACTCTTTTACCTGCTTTTTACTAACACTAACATTACAAAGATGCTCCAGAACATCAGGATAAACTTGTGTAGTTTATGGCTGCTCCAACAGTAGTGGCAACATAAAAAAACGGAATGTCAAAATATCCACCGCGGGTGGCTGAGACCAGAGCCATTGAGTAATGGTTGAGACAAAGCAGTGAAAGGTCCTGAAAGATACATAACGTCAGTCTTACCCAATACCCAATCTTTCTGTTTTAGGAACACAAGGCTGCTGTACTTTATACCTCAGCTCATACTAAGCATTAAAGTATGTTCTGGAGCATCTTTGTAATGTTAGTGTTAGTAAAAAGCAGGTAAAAGAGTAACGTTTGAGGCAGACTAACATCAGTCACTTTTCCATTCACTGTAGTAGAAGCTTGGTGCGGGGAAACCAGATGTGTCGTCAGAAATGTGTTTTGTTTTGTGCAAAACTAATGACGTTTTTGTTGCCTTATATAGGACGTTAATGGTATGGTCACATATTATGCTAATAACTCAAATTTCCCACGGGAGTTGAATTTCAATCTTTTAGTACAGTTATTAGACACCTTTCAGAAACATATTGGTGAAGAAATGTCTTGGTAACGATTGTTAGTTCTCAGATTTTCATAGGTTTCTGTTACTAGAAGTGATGATGCTGGCGTTGACTGTTCACCGCTTCACCTCCCAATGCATGAATGCACCATTGTAAGCGCTTTGAGTAAGCACTCTGTTCATAGAAAAGCACTATATGCAATCCATTATTGTTTTTTAATGTAGTGCATAATGTGTAATGCATGTTGTCAGTGTAAAACAATAGAAGGCAATGCAACAGAAGCAATCTGAAATCGGTGATGGCTATAAGGAACAATACCGCGATACTGACCTGATGGACTGACCGTAATAAAGCAATTCCTTTGCCTAAAGGGCAGTCCATCCATACTGTCTCCGACCACCAAACTTTTCGTCGGAAAGATCAGACTTTTATTTTTTCTCCGAAGTAGAATTCGGCGAGTCACAACAACATCTGGGAGCGCTGCAGCTTTCAGAACAAAAATTCGGAGGAATGTTGTAGTTGTTACCGGAGCTTTCCGACGAAAAGTCCGATGGTCGGAGACGGTACGGACTGCCCTTTAGAACGGTGTGCGGGCCCTACGTCTACGTCCTTCCATGGTGTGCCTCATTGGCCCGGCACCCACTGTCGAGGGTCGTGTAATACCCTAGGGGTCCTTGAGAGAGTTCCAGGGGGTCCCCCCAGCTAAATGATAGTTAGGAACCAAATGGACCCTTATGTTGGGTCTGTAACTCACCCGTTAGGGTCCATTTGGTTCCATTTGTACACTGATTTTACAAATATACATTGGGGTCCCAGAGATGATGATGATGATAATAATAATAAGCTTTATTTATATAACACCTTTCATAAGCGTTGCAGTTCAAAGTGCTTCACAGGCAGGACATACATCGAGTGCTTTACAGTTCATAGTTAGTCATAGGTTTTTTCATTTTTCTTTTCATGTCAAATGGAAAATGTATGTGTCATTAGTAAAAACTGTGTTTTGAAGAAAGGGAACTTGGATTGATAGGAAATGAGAACTGGGAACTACAACCACGACACATCAATAATGAAACTGGGTCCAGTGCTGTCATGACTCATCGGTATTTTAAAAGTCCCATGAATAGTTTGTGCATCATTTGGTTGTTGTGCAATTGAAAAGGGAAGAGGATGACTGCTGTTTAATTCTCAACTGTTCTGGATCTCATTATTTACATCACAAGTTATGAGCTTTCTATCTATAGCACCTCTGCTGGAAAACACTCCATCGTCGCAGTTCCTGTTTACACTGAGCATGTGCAAACCTCCCGCAGGAGACGGGGCCACACCTCCGTGCTCTATCCTCTTTATTTGTCCTAGATGTAGTCCAGGAAGAAAGTGAGCCCAGTGGCCATGACATCAGAGACACTGGGCTCACTGTAGTCCAGGAAGAAAGTGAGCCCAGTGTCCATGACATCAGAGACACTGGGCTCACTGTAGTCCAGGAAGAAAGTGAGCCCAGTGTCCATGACATCAGAGACACTGGGCTCACTGTAGTCCAGGAAGAAAGTGAGCCCAGTGTCCATGACATCAGAGACACTGGGCTCACTGTAGTCCAGGAAGAAAGTGAGCCCAGTGTCCATGACATCAGAGACACTGGGCTCACTGTAGTCCAGGAAGAAAGTGAGCCCAGTGGCCATGACATCAGAGACACTGGGCTCACTGTAGTCCAGGAAGAAAGTGAGCCCAGTGTCCATGACATCAGAGACACTGGGCTCACTGTAGTCCAGGAAGAAAGTGAGCCCAGTGTCCATGACATCAGAGACACTGGGCTCACTGCTACAATCTAAAACCACATCTCAATGCTTTATGTTTATGTAAATTACTTGTTATTGAAATATGCTATAGAGGTAACCATGCCTTGCCTTGCCTTGAAGCTACAACCAATGATTATTGTAATGAATGCAAATTGTTTTTAACCAATCCATATGATCGAGTTGGTTAATGCAACGCTAACTAGGACCTCTGCAATGGTCATTGTTCAGAGGTGGTCTCTTTACTCTTGTATTGAGACATGTTACCCTGGTGTCCGGTATAGGACACCTATTTGAATCTATATCATCTATATTCACCGAGATAAGGGGTGGGTGATATGGAAAAATACAATCACAATATTTTTTTCCCAGCAGTATCACAATACATAATATTATCACAATTATTTTTCATGTGTGTCTAGTGGCTACAGATACAGTCCTGAGGGACAATCCATGACACTGAACAGAGGATCTTGCTGGCTAATGTTTTGTGTCTGTCTGTCTGTCTGTCTGTCTGTCTGTCTGTCTGTCTGTCTGTCTGTCTGTCTGTCTGTCTGTCTGTCTGACTGTCTGACTGTCTGACTGTCTGACTGTCTGACTGTCTGACTGTCTGACTGTCTGACTGTCCGTCTGTCTGTCTGTCTGTCTGTCTGTCTGTCTGTCTGTCCGTCCGTCCGTCTGTCCGTCTGTCCTCCAGTTCGACCAGAAAGAGAAGACAACCTTTCTGGGACAGAGGAAGGACTACTGGGATTACTTCTGTGACTGCCTGGCTAAGATCAAAGGAGCTAATGACGGCATCCGCTTTGTCAAGTCCATCCCTGAGGTAATCCCCCCCCCCCACACACACACACACACACACACACACACACACACACACACACACACCCGCCCACGCCCCCAGAGAGTGACTGCATGTGTAACTAATCCTCAGGTCTGCCGGGTCAGGCTCAGTGACGGTAGTTCACTCGTATAGTTCCTGTTTCTTTCGGACCATCTCTCCTGCAACGCCACGTTGGTGAGCTCAGAGTATAGTGGCCTTACTTACCCGTAACCCGTGTGTCTTTCATCATAGCCTTTAGTTCCGTATAATCATAGTTATTGAGCAATCCTAGTATTGAACTGTTTGTTCTGTTGAGTGACGCCTTCTTAGCCACTTCTTTTTTGTTCTGTTTCATGCTAATTATTGTTGTGCAATAGAATTGACAACACCAAAAAGCACAGAATGAAATGCTTTAACTTCTCCATCTTTTCGTGTTTTGTAGAAAATATATTTTTTGGGAGGGGGGAGGGGGGGGGGGCCTTCTTCTCTCAGGGACTTTAGAATAGGCTATTTATTGATTAGTTTTACAGGGACAATGCACTATTTTTTAAATTCCACCAGACATCTCTTTATTTACACCTGTAGTCATTATGGGCAGGGGGATACAATCATCATCTGTCAATTCACAATACAACTACTTATTCCTATTTCCTATATTTAGTTTTACGATTAATTGGATCAATTTATGCCATTGGTGTTTAGTTAGAATAATAATTACTTAACTACACTAAATATTTCTCTAGTTCATTGATATATATATATTCGAGAAGTTTTCAAATATAGCTTTTTTCAAGTCTAATTATATTGGACCCCAACGATGACTTAACTGTGAATTACTAGTCGTTGTGAGCAGTGTGCCTTAACCCATTCTGAACGGGAACCCATATTGGTGTTAGCATCATGTTATGCTTTAGCTATTGAAAAATAGCAGATCTACAAGCTCATAGCGCGCCACCGAGTGGCGCGCTACGAGCTTGTAGGTCTGCTATTTTTGAAAAATCGAAGAACGACTGACATTTTTTAAAATCTGATCTCAGGTCAGAATGGGTTCATCAGACCAGTGTGTGTCCAGTGGAAACCTCGTATGAATCTGATCTCAGGTCAGAATGGGTTAAGTGGTGTGCAAGAGCTGCTGCCACAAGCTGGTGTTTAATTTAAACACCATATTCCTAACACTGTTTCTTTCAGGCCACAGTTATAGATATTATATGCTCAAGGCCCCAGCTGGTGTCCTTATGCTATATCTTTGATTCTCCTCCCTTACTTTAAATCCGTCCCATCTGTTATTGGGCAGCTTTGGCTCACAGGCAGACACTCTGCGACGTGGTGTCTAGTCGCCATTAACCCATTCTGACCTGAGATCAGATTCATACGAGGTTTCCACTGGACACACACTGGTCTGATGAACCCATTCTGACCTGAGATCAGATTAAAAAAATGTCAGTCGTTCCTCGATTTTTCAAAAATAGCAGACCTACAAGCTCGTAGCGCGCCACTCGGTGGCGCGCTATGAGCTTGTAGATCTGCTATTTTTCAATAGCTAAAGCATAACATGATGCTAACACCAAAAGGGGTTCCCGTTCAGAATGGGTTAATTGGCCTTTCAACTTAACCCGGTCAGGACGTGGAACTCCTTTTGGTGTTTTAAGCATTTTAAGTTACTCTACTTCAGCTTTTGAAAAATAGCAGCTCTACAAGCTCACAGCGCGGCACTCGAGCTGCTGTTTTGTCAAATCTTTGAAAATGTGCCGCAAATCTTTGAATAAATATATTCTTTCAGAGCGAACGTTTTTAAGTCAAATCTTTTGCTTCTGAGGGGGTTCGGGACCTTTTTTCAGGTGGTGGGTCGGCAGGCAAATTACATATTTTTTTTTGGGGGGGGGGGGGTCTTTGATAATGGAATTCTTTTAGAACGACTTGACATAGAAACCTTTTAGAAGGCATCTGTCGATTCGTCCTCGGGTCTAAATGGGTTAAACGAACTGGGATGTTCTGCTTTAATTGTCAAGTTAGCAGTTTCACAATAATGGTGTGTACATCCTCTATTGCTGTTGGGAAAGGTCAGCATCGCTGCATGCCATACTGTTTGTGCAGTACAGTGTGTGCACACTACCTTCCTTTCATGTTCTGTGTACTTCCCGTTCTCAAAGAGCACTTATGCGGGCGGCTGCAATTCACCATTCGTCAGCCTTTCTGATTGAACCAAATGGACCCTTAATGGGTCTGTAACTCTGAGACCCCTTTTCCATCGGTTGGTTCCCAATGGGAACCGGTTCAGTTATTTTAGTTTTTTAGTCCATGAGCCAGAGCTCCAAAATTGGTGGGCAAACTATACCCTATATTAAATTGTTTATAGGATCACTACAAGTAAATTAATACATGATAACCCTTCCACAGTAGTAGCTTTTTCATATTTTTTATTATTTTGCATATTTTCCTACATAATGCGTCATTTGCATATTTAAAAATGTTAAATTTGTAATACAATAAATCATTGTCTTCGTGTAAGTACTCAATTGGGGAAGTTTAATGGTGATGACAATCTAATATAGGTATGGTTTTGCTACACTCAATTCATAATTAACGTTTCAATTTTGGAGCTCTGGCTCATGGACTAAAAACCAAAAAGAACTGAACCGGTTCCCACTGGGAACCAACCGGTGGAAAAGAACTGAACCGGTTCCCACTGGGAACCAACCGGTGGAAAAGGGGCCTGAGAGTGTACAAATGGAACCAAACGGTTTCAGAATTACATTAACATTGATTTTTACAATATAAATTGGGGGGTCCCAGAGATACGGGTCCTTAGACTAATAATGCATGTCAAACTGGGGGTCCTTGGAAGTGAAAAGGTTTGGGAACCACTGGTCTAGCCCATTCTGACCGGGAACCCGTTTTGGTGTTCAGCATCATGTTATGCTTTAGCTATTGAAAAATAGCAGATCTACAAGCTCGTAGCGCGCCACCGAGTGGCGCGCTACGAGCTTGTAGGTCTGCTATTTTTTTTAAATCGAAGAACGACTGACATTTTTTAAAATCTGATCTCAGGTCAGAATGGGTTAATCAGACCAGTGTGTGTCCAGTGGAAACCTCGTATGAATCTGATCTCAGGTCAGAATGGGCTAGTGGCTACAGATATATACTGTAGCTCCACAACTATAAGCTGTGTCCCCGAGGGGGGAATCCATGACACACCATTTATTTCTCAGCCTTCTGATTGGTCCCTGACTGACCAGCTGGCTAACCAGCTGGCTCTTTGTTCCGCCCTGGTTCCGCCTTGTTTATGTTGAATTAGCTTAAAACTGAAAACATGATATGGCCCAGTCTCACCATGCTGCCTTCACCTGTGATGTTCATTTTTCGCTGACACCCAAGTTTAAAATAAGAGTTGAATTCATGTGGAATATCAATACGAAGCAACGTGAAAAACATGTTATTTCAATGGTAGTGGATGGAGTGAAAGGATTTTTGTCCAGCCATGAAACGGCAACCAATGGGGGCGAAGAGGGGCACAATAACGGACAAAGGGTTTATTCTTTTTTTTTTTTGCATAGATGTGTATATTATATTTGTATGTCTTTAGTTTAAATGTCTTGATGGGTTGAAAATGGAGGACCCTGATGTAAACTGCTTTTTCCTGTTTTTACCCTCTTAGCAGTTTTTATGAAGCAGAAGTTAGAGTCTGTATAGGGACGCACCGAAAGGGAAATTCTTGGCCGATACCGAATATCTGAATATGATTAATATTATATATACTTTTTCCTACCATTGCTGTCATGGCCGTACCTTAAAGCTACCTGATTTATGGCAAAAATAAATGGTTATGGCAAAACTTAACTTAAATAATAATCACTATTATGGGTCCATAAAACATTTATTCATTATTTTGAATGCATTAATTGCATACACTATTCGGTGATATTATTTTCTGCCTATTCGGGCCGAAACCGAATAGGCCGAAAATGCATTTTTAGCCATTTTCTGCCGAATATTTTCTGCGGCCGAATATTCGGTGCATCACTAGTCTGTGTCCCACCTAGTCTCTCAAGACAGACTGTTGCCTCGCGTCACATTTCGAGGAACAACAGGGGTCGCTTTTTTCCCCAATATTTGAGGATGGGATTCTCAGATTGGTGACCACCTTTGTCTTGAGTGTGTTATGAATTGTTTTCAATGGAAGCGCCACGTATTTAAAGCCCAGGAGCTGAGCCTGCACATTTGGCATTTTTAACTTCGCTAAGTCCCGTCCCAACATGTCCTTCTCTCCCATAGAGATGCAGGTTAAATAACGGGATTTCTCCATGACAAATAATCGATCATTTCAGTAGAAAAACAGCACCGAAATGTCTTTTAAATCTAGTCGTCCAGGCCTGCAGTAGGCTATGCACTGTAGGACAAAATGAGCATGGCATTATTGAACTAAACTAGAAAGACGAGGAAATGACAGAGGAAGAAATCTACTTTTAACCCATTCTGAACGGGAACCCATTTTATTGTTAGCATCATGTTATGCTTTAGCTATTTTTGAAAAATGGAAAAAACGACTGACATTTTTAGAATCTGATCTCAGGTCAGAATGGGTTAATCAGACCAGTGTGTGTCCGGTGGAAACCTCGTATGAATCTGATCTCAGGTCAGAATGGGTTAACGACCACCCGACAGGCGTTTTCATACAGTGTTGCCGTCACCTGGGTGGGTCAGTCGTGTAACTTTGTTGGACGTTAAGCCGTCTATATGTTCAACAACACAGCCACGTTCTGCTCACAACTGCTAAGTCACGGTGTCACATGGGACATGTTAACATTGGAACCAGGGGTTAATTCATGTTGTGTGTGTGTGCGTGTGTGTGTGTGTGTGTGTGTGTGTGTGTGTGTGTCTTCAGCTTAAGACGTCTCTGGGAAAAGGAAGGGCCTTCATTCGGTACTCCTTGGTTCACCAGCGCCTGGCCGACACGCTGCAGCAGTGTCTCATTAACCCCAAGGTCACCAGGTGAGAGAGAGGACGACTGCCTGGAAGCACAAATACAAGCAAGCACCATCATAGCATACACACGTTTAGTTATGGGGGACTATTAACTGCTGTACTGCACAAGGTTACAGTGGTGTAAAGTCTCATTTGTACTGCGTGAGCTAAACCCCAGTGTCTCACAAACAATGTGGCCGGGACCATAGACTGTAAAAAAATATGGACAAAGCGTTCCGCGGGTCTAACATGAACGTAAAATGATAGCCTGTCAGTCCTTGCAATGGAAGTCGCCATCTTTCTAGATCCGTTTGGGCCCAGCTGGCCCATTGGCTGGCCCAGACAACGAGGCGGGACTTCCCCTCTTCTTCTTCGGTTTTTTTGAGCCCAATGACAGCGCCACAACAGGCCATTATATGAACTTTCATTTCCTTAGTGGCTTCACAAAATATCTGTCTGACTGCCCCCCTGGTCGGGACTCATGTTTGGGTCGCGGACCAATTTGTATGGGTCACGGGTAAATGTTTGATGTGACACGCTGTGAGCTCGTAGATTGGCTATTTTCACTAGCGTGGGTCCCGGGGTGACATACTCCAATCCAATCCAATCCACTTTATTTATATAGCACGTTTCAAAACTCAAGAGTTTACAAAGTGCTGTACAGGAGAAAATAAAAACAAATGCACTACAGCTACCACACAGAAAAACAACAGCGAGAAAACTAAGTACAAACAGTGAAAACAAATGAGACAATATACATTATATACAACATATACAAGGACCGAAGGAACTCAAGCGGGGTTAAAAGCCAAGGTAAAGAGGTGGGTCTTTAGGCGAGATTTAAAAGTCTCGATGGAGGGGGCCGATTTGACGTGGGAGGGGAGTGCGTTCCAAAGTTTAGGGGCTACAACGGAAAAGGCTCGGTCGCCTCTGGACTTCAAGCGGGTCTTCTTTGTGACCCTGAGGTTTAGCTGGCCCTCAGACCGCAGTGACCTAGTAGGAGTATAGACCTCAATAAGTTCAGACAAATAAAGAGGAGCCAGACCATTTATAGATTTAAAGACAAATAGAAGAATTTTAAAATCCACTCTGAAGCGGACAGGGAGCCAATGAAGGGAGGCCAAGACAGGTGTGATATATGCTCACGTCTGCGAGTCCCTGTGAGCAGACAAGCGGCTGAGTTTTGGACTAGCTGGAGTCGAGCAAGGGAGGCTTGGTTTAAACCAGCGTACAAGGCATTACAGTAATGCAACCGCGTAGATATAAAGGCATGTATAACCCGCTCAAAATCACTAAAAGATAGCACAGACTTGATTTTGGCCAGCAGCCTCAGATGATACTGTAACATACCGGTAATTATTAACATTTAGAGTCTCTCTTTTGGGACTTGAGCTAAAAGGAGTTTGGGAGCCACACTGTGTAAAGCCATGGCTCATACTGCACACTTTCTGTAATAGAAGATAGTGGAACTATTGCTCATATACAGGCCAGCACACTGTAGCTCTGTACTAGAAAACAGTGGAACTATGAGCCACAGTTTTGCTCACACTGGATGAATTAGGTTTAAAATGTATAGGAGGAGAAAAATAATGTTCTCAATGGATGGTGTCAAATTGTGAATTCATTGACAAGCTGGGGAAATGGGGGTGAAGTCACTCAAGTCAGGAATGGCAGAGTCAGGGACGATTCATACTCCAATTTTAGAGCCGAATAAAAGTCGGTTCGGCTCTGTAGAGCCTACGATTTGACGTCATTTGAGGTTTGGGGGGGCGGCCGGGTACCGTCCTAAAGTCGTCTCTTCGGTGCTACAGAAAATTTCCGACAAGCCGAGATCATTTCGGCACTACAGCGCCGAAACAGCTGTAAAATAGGAGTATGAATCGGCCCTCACTCTTCACTCCTTCTGCCACAGTACTACTAAAATGTAATCTCTTCAGATGCAGTACGCACTTGTTATTGCTATTTACAGTAGCTGCTAGATAGAATAAAAATGTAATCAATGTAATGTAACATCAAGGAATATCGTATAATTATTTGCATGACAATTAAAGGGACACTTCACCCTTTTTGCAAAAATATATATGTTAATGACATTTAGGAGCTTTAGAACACTTTCCTGGGGGTCTTTATGTGTGTAATATGTAGTTTTAGATATTTTAGATTGTAGCAGTGAGCCTGTTGTCTCTGATGTCATGGACACTGGTCTCACTACCTTCCTGGACTACAATTCCCATAATTATTTGGTGCACTGCTCCTCCTTGTGGATAGGGGGGAGAGCTGTCTTACTGAGACAACATGTAGTCCAGGAAGGAAGTGAGCCCAGTGTCCATGACATCAGAGACACTGGTCTCACTGCTACAATCTAAAATATATAAAACCACATATTACACACATAAAGACCCCCAGGAAAGTGTTCTAAAGCTTCTAAACGTCATTAACATATATTTTTTTTGCAAAAAGGGTGAAGTGTCCCTTTAATTGCCAAGTAGAATTCCATGATGGTGACAGCGCTACTCTCTCTCTCTGGCAGTGACTGGTACTACGCTCGCAGCCCCTTCCTCACGTCCCACCTCACCGCTGACATCATCAACCACCTCTACGAGCTCAACCAGATCCAGTTCGACGTGGCGGCCAGGGGTCACGACCTTGACGCGGACTGGCCGACCTTTGCGAGGTAACCAAGGTCTACGCGCTGCGTCGTTCGTTGTCTCGTCGTGTTGCGTGCAGCGTGGAGCGTGGAGCAGCACGCGGAGATTTCAGAAGCTAGTGGGCGAAGGGAAGGAAGAAAGACACTAATGTGCTTTAACCCATTAAAACACATTCCACGAATGTCCCTGGGGACGCTGTGGGCACTGGCGGCGTGTTTCCTCCTCCGCGTCATCAGTGCCCATAGTACCGAGGCGGGGGTTGGCGATAGGGCCTTTCTGTGTGGAGTTTGCATGTTCTCCCTGTGTCCCCTATAGGGTAGATAACCTCACAAAAACATGCTGTAATCCTGGTCTCTAAACTGCCTCCCCCTGGCCAGCCAGGGCGCCTGATGGAGGGGAAAGGAACTGGTCGGAAAAACGTGTCCCTTCCACGCGCTACGTCCGGCCAGGGAAATTCCCCTCTGTCAGGTGAAAAGAAGCAGCTTGGACTCCTCATGCATAGAAGGAGGCATGAGGTCAGTCCGCTGCCCCCCCAGGTTGGCAGAGGAAGTGTAGCGCCCAGGATTACTTAGATAATTGGCACTGGGTGAAAAGAAAAACTGGGTTACAAAATCGTGGGATAAAAATGTAATAAAAAAAAAAAAACACACATTCCACGCGTTATCGTATAATTGACAGGATAGCGTGACTGCCGGGATTGTTTAAGTATTTGCGCCTTTGATCCATGAAAATCCGCTTGAAAACAATCCCATGATTTGTTATTGAGCCGACAAAAAAAAAGCCACTTCCGTGATCCCAGGGTCACAGACAAAGAGCACAGCTTTGAGCAAAGATTGTCCCTTGCATTGGAGGACTCAGTTTCCCAGAAGCCCTTGCAAGCCGGCGGTTGGTTGATTTCCGGTTACGTCATCGTCATAACGTGTCCGGCCTCGTCACAATGTCCGCGACAAAAGCAGATTTTCATAATAACCGTCTAACAACGGCGAATTAAACGCATTAAACAAATAGCGGGTTTAGCATATTATGCGTGGAAAGACAATGGAATAAATGTCGGGTTATGCGTTCAAAGTTTTTAGACACGAGACCAGATTCTACAAATGCCGTCTAAATAATGACAGTTTTCTGTTTTCTGCTCAAACTATTTCATGTCAAAGACCTCAAAAACTATATGTAATTATATACCCCATCTGTAAATATGTTGTTCCAGGGACCCCATCAGATGCAAATATTTGAGTTTTAAAACATTCGCTGTGAAATAATACATATTCAAAGATTTTCACACGATTTCACGAGCAGATTTACAAGCTCGTAGCGGAGCGACACTCTGTACCGCGCTAGCTTGTAGATCTGCTATTTCTCAACAGTTGAAGTTCTAAAATAATGGTTCACCCATTCTGACCGGGCACCCATTTTGGTGTTTAGCATCATGTTATGCTTTAGCTATTGAAAAATATCAGATCTACAAGCTCATAGCGCGCCACCGAGTGGCGCGCTACGAGCTTGTAGGTCTGCTATTTTTAGAAAAATCGAAGAACGATTGACATTTTTTGAATCTGATCTCAGGTCAGAATGGGTTAATCAGACCAGTGTGTGTCCAGTGGAAACCTCGTATGAATCTGATCTCAGGTCAGAATGGGTTAAAAGCTAACACAGATGCGTTGCAGGTCTTAATGGATTCATTATTCAGAAAAACGTTGGGGGGAGGGAGGGGGGGGGGGGGGGGGGGGAGTGAGCCGGTGATTGAAGAGGTGCTCAATAGAGACAGTAAAAGATAATAGTTTTTCACCACAGGGTTTTAAGATGAATTGAAGGAGATTTATAAAGTACTGTAATTGAGGTAAACGTGTAAGTTGAGTGAGTCGCTGTTGGAACTAATCAGGATTTGTAATGGCGGCGACGTCGGGGTGTTTTCACAGCCTCAACTAACACTTAATTATCTGACAGCCCTGAGATTCACAACTTAAGCTTGGCTATTTATTTTGTATAATTTTTTTTTTTTTCAAAGCACAACTGCAAGGGTTTGCGATCCTGCAGTGTTGGTGCGTGTGTGTGTGTGTGTGCGTGCGTGCGTGCGTGCGTGCGTGCGTGTGTGTGTGTGTGTGCGTGTGCGTGCAGGGCCTCATTCTTCATGTTAGCACCTCTCAAAACCTCTCAAACTTCCCCATTATTATTTCTCAGTGTTGCCACACTTGTCTTTTTGGCAACCAGAGTGTGTACATTTTTGTACCGCATCCACATGCACACACACACACACACACACACACACACACACACACACACACACACACACACACACACACACACACACGCACACACACACACACACACACTAGTTTACCCACTTCACGTTCCTTAGAACTCCAGCAATGATAGTTCCTCTAAGCTCTGAACACTTCACAGCGTGTGAACAACCACCTCAAGTAGGTAGGTGACTCCTAGGGACCTCTTTTCGGCTCCACGTGTCCACATAATGGACGTGGTTTAAATGCTCAGAAATAAACGGCATTATTAACCCATTCTGACCTGAGATCAGATTCATACGAGGTTTCCTCTGGACACACACTGGTCTGATTAACCCATTCTGACCTGAGATCAGATTCTAAAAAATGTCAGTCGCTCTTCGATTTTTCAAAAATAGCAGACCTACAAGCTCGTAGCGCGCCACTCGGTGGCGCGCTATGAGCTTGTAGATCTGCTATTTTTCAATAGCTAAAGCACAACGTAATGCTAACACCAAAACGGGTTCCAGACCAAAATGGGTTAAATGCTCAGAAATAAACGGCATTATTAAGCTCTAAAGCACCTTTTTCCTTTCTCTGTTTTTTTGCCCTCATTATTTTGGTAATCCATATCCTATGAATTAAGATCCACCAGAATTTGGGCATCAAGACATTAACCAAATAAAAACACAATTTATGAGTGGAGGGTCTCTTTCAATCTTCTGGTTCAAGGTTCAAGGTTCTTTCTTATTTGTCTCCCGAGGAAGAAATTTGTCTTAGACAAAGGGCCCTGCGTGTGTTCAAGTGAGATGAAATGACGTGGTTCAGAATAGAATCCGGTAGAGAGAGAGAGTGTGTGTGTGTGTGTGTGTGTGTGTGTGTGTGTGTGTGTGTGTGTGTGTGTGTGTGTGTGTGTGTGTGATTCATAAGAGAATCTTATGTGATGCTACCAGATTTCAACATTGTTGTGGCATTTAACTTGGGACTTTAAATCCACTAAGTAAGATGGCAAATATGATTTCTTTGTATATTACAAACCTTTTTTTATTTTTTATTATTTCATCTCAGGAGAACGTTAGGAGCCATCTCATCATCTCACCTTTGGAGACCTCCCACTCGTTGCTCCAGCATCAACAGCCTGGTAAGCTGACGCACGCACACATGCACGCACACACGCACACATGCACGCACACACGCACACATGCACGCACACACGCACACATGCACGCACACACGCACACATGCACGCAAACACGCACACATGCACGCACACACGCACGCACGCACGCTTGAGCCTTGAACCCAATATTGGTATATTATCTTCCTTGCTATGTGCTATAGCTGCAAGTTTCAATGTGCTAAAACTTGATTTGTGCGATCAGTATAATTATAGTATGTCTCTGTATGACTAGAAGTGCTTTATTCCCTGTTTTCTTTTCACCAGGCACAAGAGTTCCTCCCCATTCCAGACTTGGGTCACAGTCTCCTGGGTGACCTGGGGGAGCTGGGGGAACCCTCCCCTTGCAGCATCGCAGAAGACCTTCGCATCGAGCTCGACCAGTCGGAGCTCCGGCAGCAGGAGCTTCTGGTGCGCGTGCGGGAACTCGGCAAAGAGTCCGCGGAGCTGAAAGGCGTGGTCAAAGACCTCGAAGAGCAGCTTCTGGCTGCCCAGAGGGCCTCTCCGGACCAGAGTCCGTCGTCTGTCCCTGAAGCCGGCCACCAGGAGAGGGCCAATCACCTTCAAGCCAACAGGGAAGCCATCAACTGCGAGCTCCAAGCTCGACTGACCGCGGCGGAGAACAAAAACATGGAGCTCTTCTCCAAGCTGGACGGGGCGCTCAGCGAGAAGGGCCAGCAGACGGCCAGCTACTTCGACTCGGCCTGGAAGATCCAGGAGCTCTTGGACAAGCTGAAGGCCACCGAGGAGGAGAGGCTGGAGGTCAGGAGAGAAGCCGAGGACAGGGCGAGGCACGCCGAGCGCCTCTCCCAGGAGCTCAAGATCCGCGAGGACGTGGCGAGGAGGAGCGAAGAGCAACTGGCCGACGTGAAAGCCAACGCCCGGGAGGAGCAGCAGGGGGCGCTGCAGCGCCTGGAGGAGCTCCAGGGCGCCGTGGGTCGAATCCAAGGGGCTCTTACTCTGAAGGACAAGGAGACGGGGAACCTGAGAGCTCAGCTTCAGAACCTGCAAGGTTCACTGGAGAGCAGAGAACGGCAGGCCGAGGAGCTGAGGAGAAGACTGCAGGAGGAACGGGAGGACGTAGAGCGGAGGTTCTTTACCAGCGGCAGCCAAAATGAACTGCTGGAGAGCCAGGTCCACGAGTTGACGGAGCATCTGGAGAACTGCGAGAGAGAGCTATTGATCCGCTCTGAGAGAGTTAGACATCTAGAGGAGCAGACGGAGAAGAAACAGAGTCTGTGTGTAGCTGTCCCTGGCAACGAAGTCCATTCCTGTAATTGTAATCATACCAAAAACCTTGAAGACTACAAATCCCAATGCACCACTCTCATGGAGCTAAACGGCAAATTACTCCAGACAGTGAAGAGGAGCGAGGAGACGACCAGGGAGATGGCTGAGAGCAGGGCGGCCATGATGGACCAGCTCGCCTTCCTGAGAGCGTCCGAGAAGCACCTGAAGGGCCGGGTGGACGCCGCCGGTATGAGCGTCGAAGACCGGGAGTGGAAGCTCCTGGAAGAAAACCTGCGTTTGGAGGAGACGGTCCAGAAATCTCTCGTCCAGAGCGAAACCTGCGACGCTCGGCTCAAAAGGCTCGAGCGTGACAACAGGGACCTCCTGGAGGCTCAGCTCTCCTTGAAGAAGCAGCTGTCCACGACTCGGGGGGAACTCGACGCGGCCGCGGCCAAAGCCTCCGAGCTGGACAAGTACCTGGCCATCTCCCAACGGGGCCAAGTGGAGCTCCAGGACAAGCTCCATGGAACGGAGGCTGAGCTCAGGGACCAGACCCGGGAATGTGAGCTCCTGCAGCGGGCCGCCAGGCCAGAGGAGCAGGAGAGCGGCACGAGTGGAGAGGTGGAGAACGAAAAGGGAGCCGCGGAGAGCACCGAGAAGCTCCACGACGGTCACCAAACCGCCAAGGAGGCCAACGCCAGGCTGGTGGTCACCGAGGCCCACCTGGAGCTCAACGTCAGGGAGGTGCGGAGGCTCCAGGAGGAGGTGGTGCAGCTCCGAGCTCAGCTGCTGGGCGGGGCCGAGGAGCGCATGAAGGCCCAGGCCATGCAGGAGGTGTCGGAGGCCTCCCGGGACGACCTCCGCCTCCTGACGGAGCAGCTCAAAGCGCAGGTGGAGGAGCTGAACCGCCGGCACGTGGACGAGATCCTCCAGTCCCAGGAGCGCGAGGAGTCGCTGAGCCGCGACCGCGACTGCGAGGCGCGCGCTCGCATGGGCCTGGCCGCGGAGGTGACGGCCTCCCGCGAGGAGCTCCGCGACCTGAAGCTCCGCCACGAGGCCGTGTGCCTGGAGAACGGCGAGTCCCGGAAGGCCCTGCACCGGGCCAACACGGAGACGGCCGAGCTGGGCGTGCACCTGTGCATGCTGACCGCCGAGAACGAGGAGGCGCGCCTGCGCTGGGAGGGCCTCTCGTCCAAGCTGCAGGAGCTGGAGGACGAGGCGGCGCACGAGGCCGAGAGGCTGAGCTCCAGCATGGAGCAGCTGCAGCAGGAGAACCGGGAGCTGCAGCAGCAGTGCCACGACCAGCAGGGTCTGCTGCAAGGTTACGATTTACAAAGTTTGGGACTTTTTCATTATCATTTGTGTTCTTTAGTTCTTTTTTGACCAACAACAAAACTAATCTGATTCGGTTAGTTTAGTTTTTAGAGCAGGTTTGCTAGTTTTTGTTTTTTTTTGTTTGTGAGTGGTTCATTTTATTTTTTATTTCGATTCAGTTACAGATTAAGTTTATAAATACATTTACGGGCATTTTTGTCTTATCATTTCAGTTAGTTTAAGTTAGTTCTGTAAACACACACAATACAGTTTCAGTTAGTTAAATCATTTTACTTTTTACTTTTCTAGTTTTTATTTCGTTCAGTTAACGGAAATGTACATACCGGTATATATATTTCTTTAAATGAGTTGTAGTTTGAACTGTAATCTCCCTGTGGTCCGTTGGCAGCCATCTTTAAATGAGTTGTAGTTGTAACTGTAATATCCCTGTTGGTCCGTTGGCAGCCATCTTTAAATGAGTTGTAGTTTGAACTGTAATATCCCTGTGGTCCGTTGGCAGCCATCTTTAAATGAGTTGTAGTTGTAACTGTAATATCCCTGTTGGTCCGTTGGCAGCCATCTTTAAATGAGTTGTAGTTTGAACTGTAATCTCCCTGTTGGTCCGTTGGCAGCCATCTTTAAATTAGTTGTAGTTTGAACTGTAATATCCCTGTTGGTCCGTTGGCAGCCATCTTTAAATGAGTTGTAGTTTGAACTGTAATATCCCTGTGGTCCGTTGGCAGCCATGCATGTAATATAACTGTAATATAACTGTAATCTCCCTGTTGGTCCGTTGGCAGCCATGCATGTAATATAACTGTAATATAACTGTAATCTCCCTGTTGGTCCGTTGGCAGCCATGCATGTAATATAACTGTAATATAACTGTAATCTCCCTGTTGGTCCGTTGGCAGCCATGCATGTTCTCCAGGCCGACCTGGACAAGGCTCAGCGGGAGGCGCGGGCCGTGCAGGAGAGGGGCCAGGAGGAGATCCAGGCGCTGCGCTTCCAGCTCAGCAGCCAGGCCATGAGCCACCGCAACCACCACAACGTCAGTCATTTACCCTCACTTTAACCCAGTGTTTCCCAACCTGTGTGTCGCGGAGCTTTGGTGCTCCGCTTGATGTGTCCAAGTGCTCCGCGTAATTTGACCGAAATTAAGTTATAGTGTTACTTTCTGTCAAATCAGGCGGCACACTAACTCTCCCCCTTAAGCAATATTATAGCTACTGGGCTGCAGGCTTCTTATTGTTGCGTCGTAACCCATTCTGACCTGAGATCAGATTCATTCGAGGTTTCCACTGGACACACACTGGTCTGATTAACTCATTCTGACCTGAGATCAGATTCTACAAATGTCAGTCGTTCTTCGTTTTTTTCAAAAATAGCAGACCTACAAGCTCGTAGCGCGCCACTCGGTGGCGCGCTATGAGCTTGTAGATCTGCTATTTTTCAATAGCTAAAGCATAACATGATGCTAACACCAAAATGGGTTCCTGTTCAGAATGGGTTAACCCATTTTCACCTGAGATCAGATTCTAAAAACAATTCTTCCACATCCTGACAGTTTTCTGAAAAAGCTATGTTTCTATGTCAGTCGTTCTTCGATTTTTCAAAAACAGCAGACCTACAAGCTCGTAGCGCGCCACTCGGTGGCGCGCTATGAGCTTGTAGGTCTGCTAGTTTTCAATAGCTATAAATCATAACACAATGCTAACCCGCCCCAAAATGGATTAATTCAGCATTGTCCATATTGTCATTCATTAGATAACGTTGTCAAAGCCGGCAATAAATAATGTCTCGGTTTTGCTTCTTCTTTTTTTTCCTTCTTCTTCAGGAACTAGACCAGGAGCTACAGGAAGTGAGGTCACAGCTGGCGGCTAAGCAGGAGAGGGAGGTCGTTCTGGAGAGCAAGGTACACCAGCTGGAGGTGAGTGGACAGACAACCTCCTTTCCAGATGTTTCATTAACCTATTCTGGTCGGGAACCCCTTTTGGTGTTAGCATTATGCTATGCTTTAGCTATTGAAAAATAGCAGATCTACAAGCTCATAGCGCACCACCGAGTGGCGCGCTACGAGCTTGTAAGTCTGCTATTTTTGAAAAATCGAAGAACGACTGACATAGAATCATAGCTTTTTCAGAAAACTGTCAGGATGTAGAAGACATTTTTAGAATCTGATCTCAGGTCAGAATGGGTTAAGAAAAGCTGTGCCACGCCGTCACAATGCAAACTGTTGTCATGGTGGTTGGTCTCAGCGTCACACTGTCATGTGCATGATGTATTTTCAAGGAAGGTTTTTACAGTGTGTGTGTATGTATATGTGTGTGTGTGTGTGTGTGTGTGGGTGGCAGGTTGGCCAACGCTGCCCCCTGTGCCCTTTAGCAAGTCACTGCAGCGTGAAACCCCCTAACTAACTACCTGCAGCTGCTCTGACACGGCTCTGCACCGCGGACTGCAGCCTTGCGTGATGGATATGCGGTGTTAGGGCTTAGCGCCAGTTAGACAAACTAATCCATTTAATAATATAATAACAATGAAACTTTATTTGTATAGCACCTTTCATGACATGAAATGCAGCTCAAAGTGCTTTTTCAGAAAAATGGAGAATAAAAGAAAAGCAAGGCAACAACATTAAAAAACAAGCAGTAATGCAATACAGTGAGGACATGAATAACAAAAAATAAAAAATAAAAGATCAATTAAAAGCAATGTTGTAGAAGTGGGTCTTGAGCTGAGCTTTAAAAATGTCTGCAGAGGCTGCCTGACGACGAAGGTACAGTGGGAGCTTGTTCCATGCCGACGGCCCGTAGAAGCAAAAAGCTGCTTCCCCGTATTTTTTAGTTGCCATTTTTTTGTTTGGAAAAGCGAGCAGGCCAGCAGTGGAAGACCTTAGGGGGCGGTTTGGGACACATTTAGGCATTTAATCTATTTTAATACAATAATAAAGGTTTTCAAAAGTGCATCTGATCTATACGCTTACAATGTGTGTAGCCGTTGTGTATATAACAAAATGCTTAATCAAAAGACAGTTGATTTAAAAATAAATGTTTTTGCGTCGATTCCATGACGTACAAGAAGTAAAAATGTAGATGCACCGTTGCATGTCTTGAGTATTAATAGGCGGGTAAATATATGAAAAAAAAGCACCTTACCCTAAAAAAATTGTAACAAAAGGTTTCTCAACTGATTTATGTAGTATTAGGTGTCCTTAATAACATACTAAAAGTTTACCAAAGTTTGACCACCCGAAAGGTGTTATTTTCAAGATGGCGTCCCAAGATGGCCTAAAAACCATTAAAATAGCCTAACTCCTTCATTATTCATCCTAGACAAGTACTTTTTGTGTCTAACCCTATGTTTTTGGGGTCTAGGAGTCCATTGAGCTTGTCCAAATTGCAGAGATACAATTAGATAATTGTGAAATCCAATATTGTTTTTGTGACTGTTAAAACCATCTGAAATAGTCACCAATTTCAAGTTAACTAAACTAAATATTTTAATAAATATCTAAATATTTATATATTCTTTTGGAATAAAGTTTCAAGATATCCTCAAAACACAACAAAACTAATGGTCACAATTTGCAGTAATTCAGAAGGTTGTGGCAGAGAATATTGTCAGTTGATAGACAATAGCCTACTGATTGCAAATATTGAAATATTATATATATTTGGATCTGTGGATAAAATTAGGTTCAAACTAAATAATTCATCTTTGACTATACACCCACCCAAAACTAATTTATTGCATTATTTACTCTTAGTGCAGAGTAGTCAGAACCTAAGTCTCTACCGGGTGCAGAGTAGTCAGAACCTAAGTCTCTACCGGGTGCAGAGGGGAGTATGATAGGTGGGGTTGGGTGAAGAGGTAAAGGGGGGTCCGGACTAGGGTTGGGATTTGTTAGGACTTTAACGGTTCCGGTTCCTAACGGTTCCTAATATTATTTTTTTCCCCTTTTTTTCTGACATATATTATGCTTATATTATAACTAACCTAACCAAGTACTTAATAAACACAAATTAGATTTTTGTATTTGCACTTTACAATTATGAGTTGGCACTATTATTTAAACTTCACCACCACCAGCTAGCCACCACGACAATATCATTGTTGCAATTTGTACTGTATATTAAATATACAGTACACATTGCAATAATGATATTGTTGTGGTGACAAATGTCTTTAATGTTCAGATTAATTTAATATTATTTTTTTATTGTACTGTAGGCTATGATCCTGTGCTTTTTTCTGCAAACTGTTTATAAAGTAATCAATCTATGGAGGTATTTACTGTATGCACCTAAAGGCTGGGCTCTCAACAGTTGCGCGATTAATTTAGAGCCAAATAAAAAGCAATTGAGTTGCTTATAAGTTGTAAAAATAAGTGCAGACAAATTAGATTTTTATTTAATTCATGGTTCTATGGTTAACGTGATTCAGACAGAAAGACGTCGAGTCATAATAAAAAGCTCTGTAGAAGTTAGTAGTTTTTATTTTCTAACGTTATTCGTGTAGGCGTATTGATTTTGAGATGTTTCCTGGTGCAAGTTTCAACATCCTTTGCAGGAAACTATGGCATCACATTTATTGTGCAATAAGTGCAATAAATGCAATGCCATAGTTTCCTGCTAAGGATGTTGCAAAATAAACAAGCTGTCTCTGCGTTATTGTCAGGGAGGTGTCTCTGTATCGTTTGCAACAGTCAGTCACTCATATATGATACAGTCTGCTTCTAGCGAAAATCTAACTAATTCAGCAGCAGTAACATTAGCGTTTTCTCTCAGTCAGTTGATTCTTCATATCCATATGAGTGAAGCGGCCGGGGTGACATGTTTATTTTTCAAACACAGTTGTTATATGAGGCGATCTAAAATCGCTTCAATGGGGATTTCAATGCAACTAAACAAATACATGAACCTGGGGACTGACGCCCTCTACTGAAAGTGACGTCAGACTTCGGTGCTCTATAGTCCCACTGGTCCCATGTGGACCATGCTAGCTCTTACTCCCGAGATAGGACCTCTTTAGTTAGCATATAGGTAGTGAGGACAGTCTCCACTGATGGTGGTTATAAGACCTCCACATGTTGCAAGACTGTATGCATGCTGGTCCCAAATGGACCTCCTGCTGGCTCCTAGGTCTGAGCTATAGGCGCTTAGAGTGGGCATAGGTATACAGAAGGGTCAGACCCACATAGTGGTGGTTATAAGACCTCCACGTGGTGCATGATTGTTTGTCAGGCAGACAGGGGTGTCCCTATGTCGGACTGGCTCACAGGAGAGTCGGTGTCTGACCATTAATATTACTGGGGCCCCCAGTGACTGATCATTATGGCGCAGAATACCCTCTCCCCTCTCCTCTAGAACAGATACTGTAGTACGAAAATGCAAAAAGTGCAAAAAACACGAAATTAGGGGCGCCCACTGTATTTATATTGGCCACATGGCATCCTACGTTGTCATTTAGTGTGCCCTAAACAAACATTAAAGTCCATAGTCTTGGCTGCCATATGACTTAAAAAGCCATGCATTGGAAGGCAGCAATGCTTGTTTGTTGGATAGCAGCAGGGCTACAGCGTGGAGGGAGGTTAGATTGGGATTCTATGGGGAGACCGAGACTGGAGCCCAGGGCTCAAGGTTATTGCCAGCAGTACCAAACACAAAGTAAATGTGAAATTCATTTTACACACACAACTACTACAGTCTCGGGAATAAGAAGATGTCTGTGGGGAGAGCAACGGACTTGAACTCATGCTTCCTTCATGCCTGAGTGACCAAGTTGCTCCTTTACACCTGACAGAGGGAGAGTTTCCCTGGTTGGACGTATAGCGCGTGGAAGGAACACGTTATTCCAACCAGTTCCTTTCCCCTCCATCAGGCGCCCCGGTTGGCCAGGGGGAGGCAGTTTCCTTTTTGGTGTTTTAAGCATTATGTTATGCTTTAGCTATTGAAAAATAACAGATCTACAAGCTCATAGCGCGGCACCGAGTGGCGCGCTACGAGCTTGTAGATCTGCTATTTTTGAAAGATCATGAAAATGTGGCGCAAATCTTTATATACACTATATCTTTCAGAGCGAACGTTTTTAACTCAAAGCTTTGCTTCCGGGGAGGTCCCTGGAACTACATATTTTCAGATGGGGGTCGGCGGACAATTTCATATATTTTTGGGGGTCCTTGACAAGAAAATGTTTGAAAATCACTGACATCAGAAACATTTGTAGAATCGTCCTCGGGACTAAATGGGTTAATGTAAATAGCGGGATAATGTAACCTTCAGACTGATTACCCGCCTCCGCTTTGCAGCCTGTCAGTGATTTATCCATAAACAACGACCACTCAGCCATACTTTATCCCTTACATAAAACAAATAAGCAACTACACTCTGGAAACAAGTACCGTAATAGAGCGCCGCAGTCCCGCCCCCTCTCAGAAAAACGAGTGGCCCAGGAAATGAAACCCCAATGCATTCTCCCATCGGCACTTCTAATATAATTTATTTAAAGACGGTTACGCCGCGGACAAAGCCAACTCGGATCGTGACAAATCATGACAATGAACACAATGTTTTGGGGCCGATCAAATCATTAGAAAGAAGAAAAGAAAGTCAGGAGACAACACTATTTGTTTTGTTTTTCGTCTTATAAATTACTTGATCGGCTCAAAACATTGTGTTCATTGTCATGATTCGTCACGATCCGAGTTGGCTTTGTCCGCGGCGTAACCGTCTTTAAATACATTAAATAAGAAGTGCCGATGGGAGAATGCATTGGGGTTTCATTTCCTGGGCCACTCGCTTTTCTGAAAGGGGGCGGGGACTGCGGCGCTCTATACCAGTTGACTCTGAGGCTTAATCAGGAGTTGCAGACAGTAGCCACGGGGTATAATCTAGGGCTAGGCGGTGGATATTGCTCTTGTCTTCATGTATGTAAATTGTCTTGTTCTTTGTGTTATGTCAAATGTGTGTATATGTGTTCTGCATACTTGGCTGCTGGGTCGCAAGACAGATTCACAGTGTGAACTGACAATAAAGTACTATTATCATATCATATATCATATCATATCAATGTGCGGACATACTGTACATGACAACAGCGTTCTGCTGCTCTGCTTGCAGATCGAGGCCGGGCAGCAGATGGAGGAGGCCGACGCCCACATGGTCCAGACCGACCGGCTGATCCTGCAGAGGGAAGAGGAGCTGGACGAGCTGAAGGGGAATCTATACAGGTGGGTTAATCACATGAATTTATACAGGTGGGTTGATCACGTGAATAATCACATGAATTTATACAGGTGGGTTAAATCACGTGAATAATCACATGAATTTATACAGGTGGGTTGATCACGTGAAAAATCACATGAATTTATACAGGTGGGCTAATCACGTGAATTTATACAGGTGGATTTATCACGTGAATAATCACATGAATTTATACAGGTGGAAACACATTCATAATCACATGAATTTATACAGGTGGAAATACATTCATAATCACATGAATTTATACAGGTGGATTAATCACGTGAATAATCACATGAATTTATACAGGTGGATTAATCACATGAATAATCACATGAATTTATACAGGTGGGTGAATCACGTGAATAATCACATGAATTTATACAGGTGGAAACATTGTATTCATCATCACATGGCACCACGCAAAGACACGTGATTTAATCCTATACCTGATTCATGGTAGTTATAGTTTAACTTATTTTCTTATAGGTCTGAAAAATACGTATCTTATCGAATCAATTGAATAATAATAATATTGTTATTATCTCTTTACTGCGCCTTTCTTTAACAAAGTTTACTAAGTGCTTTATGGATTTAAAACAGAAAACACTATCAAATCAAAATGGCAGTCCAATACTAAGAACACCTGAAACAACCACAATAATGAGAGACTAGTAAAACACGGACCAGATCATCAATTCAAGGAACAAAATGTTGTGTCCAGGTCTGAGGAGGGCCGGGCCGTGGCAGAGATGGCGTGCCGCGAGCTGAGCGAGAGTCTACGGAGAACCACGCAGGACAAACAGAGCATGGACCTGCAGGCAGCCGCCGAGATGGACGACCTGTACCGTACCAAGATCAACCTGGAGGAGAGACTCATAGAACTCATCAGGTACAGACAGACTACAGACTACACACTACAGACTACAACTACAGACTCATAGAACTCATCAGGTACAGACAGACTACACACTACACACTACACACTACAGACTACAGACTACACACTACAGACTACACACTACACACTACAGACTCATAGAGCTCATCAGGTACAGACAGACTACACACTACACACTACACACTACAGACTACAGACTACAGACTACACACTACAGACTACAGACTACACACTACAGACTACACACTACAGACTACACACTACAGACTACAGACTCATAGAACTCATCAGGTACAGACAGACTACACACTACACACTACACACTACACACTACAGACTACACACTACAGACTACACACTACAGACTACACACTACAGACTACACACTACAGACTCATAGAACTCATCAGCTACAGACTACAGACTGATAGAACTCATCAGGTACAGACAGACTACAGACTCATAGAACTCATCAGGTACAGACAGACTACACACTACAGACTACAGACTCATAGAACTCATCAGGTACAGACAGACTACACACTACAGACTACACACTACAGACTACAGACTCATAGAACTCATCAGGTACAGACTACAGACTACAGACTCATAGAACTCATCAGGTACAGACAGACTACACACTACAGACTACAGACTCATAGAACTCATCAGGTACAGACTACAGACTACAGACTCATAGAACTCATCAGGTACAGACTACAGACTACAGTTACAGACTACAGACTACACACTACAGACTACACACTACAGACTACACACTACACACTACAGACTACACACTACAGACTACAGACTCATAGAACTCATCAGGTACAGACAGACTACAGACTACACACTACAGACTCATAGAACTCATCAGGTACAGACAGACTACAGACTACACACTACAGACTACACACTACAGACTACACACTACAGACTCATAGAACTCATCAGCTACAGACTACAGACTCATAGAACTCATCAGGTACAGACTACAGACTCATAGAACTCATCAGGTACAGACTACAGACTCATAGAACTCATCAGCTACAGACTACAGACTCATAGAACTCATCAGGTACAGACTACAGACTCATAGAACTCATCAGGTACAGACTACAGACTCATAGAACTCATCAGCTACAGACTACAGACTCATAGAACTCATCAGGTACAGACTACAGACTCATAGAACTCATCAGGTACAGACTACAGACTCATAGAACTCATCAGGTACAGACTACAGACTCATAGAACTCATCAGCTACAGACTACAGACTCATAGAACTCATCAGGTACAGACTACAGACTCATAGAACTCATCAGGTACAGACTACAGACTCATAGAACTCATCAGCTACAGACTACAGACTCATAGAACTCATCAGGTACAGACTACAGACTCATAGAACTCATCAGGTACAGACTACAGACTCATAGAACTCATCAGGTACAGACTACAGACTCATAGAACTCATCAGCTACAGACTACAGACTCATAGAACTCATCAGGTACAGACGTTTCAAATACGTACCATGCCACTTTAGGTGCTGTATAGCAGCTCCTCCTGTGAGTCATGATTTTGAAACTATACTAACAATGTGCGATGGCGCCCTCCACAGGGAGAAAGACGTACTGTGGCAGAAGACCGACGCTCTGGAGTTTGAGCAGAAACTACGGGACGAGGAGACGGAGAGGGACGTCAACTACTGTCTGGGCTGTCACAGCCAGTTCAGCTGGTGGCTGCGCAAATACAACTGCAGGTACACAGCTCACACACACACACACACACACACTCACAGACACACACACACACACACACTGTCACAGCTGGTGGCT
Organism: Protomyctophum bolini; assembly: GCF_963924005.1. Classification (NCBI taxonomy): domain Eukaryota; kingdom Metazoa; phylum Chordata; class Actinopteri; order Myctophiformes; family Myctophidae; genus Protomyctophum; species Protomyctophum bolini. Next base: position 42,988,349 of record NC_137873.1, read on the forward strand.
GTGACAGTGGTGTCACAGCCAGCTCAGCTTGTAGATCGGCTATTTTCAGCATGCAACCACGCCTAAAATGACTCTCTTCTCCACTAGTAGTTCAGTTTTTATTTGTTGACGAAGTTGTCAATATAGTATAGTCTTCTTTTTAGTCATCATACCTTAGTTTTTCATTTAGTTTAGTTTTCCCTCAGTAAATTTTTTTAGTCAATTTACAATTTACAATTTAGGCATTTAGCAGACGCTCTTAATCCAGAGCGACTTACATTAAGCAAGAACAAAAAGCATGGGAATGCATCACATAAAAACATTTATCATGAAACATGCGTAAGCTAAGAAAGTAACAGTGGAATATCTATATAATGAAACTATACATATAAACTATACATATATACTACTATGCTATACATATGTACTATGGCGTGTTAGTCGACGAACGTCTTTCGTCATAGTTTGAGTCGACAAAACGTCACTTGTTTCTGAACCCGTCGTGTGTGTGTGTTTGTTTTGTCGTCCAGGCTGTGCGGGCGTCCCTTCTGCTACTACTGCTGCAGCAACACCGTGAGCACCCACCAGGGCAGCGGCAGAGAGCGATGCTGCCGGGACTGCTACAGCCAGCACAGCGCCGTGGTAGAGCGCCACCCGCAGGAGGAAGCGGCCACTTCGCCGGGCGCCCCGTTCGGCCATCTGCTCCAGCAGCAGCCGGGGAAATCCCTGTTCAGCTACGCAGGTGACCGTCTGGGCGCGGCATGCGAGATTACGCACGCATGCACGCACGCACGCACGCACGCACACACGCACACACACACACACACACACACACACACACACACACACACACACAGCCTTCCCTGGGTTGCACACGTGTCTGATGTAGTGACATCAGGGGGGCAGTCAGACATATATTTTGTGAAGCCACTAAGGAAATGAAAGTTCATATAATGGCCTGTTGTGGCGCTGTCACTGGACCCAGAAAAACCCATAGCCCCATAGAAGTCCATGTATTTGGGCCCAACTTCACCTAGACTGTATTACCTTAATAAACATGGTCATGAATACTTTCTGCTTCCAGTCACTAGTTTAAAGTCTCATTTCTAATGTCATAATATTCTTTTTGGAAAATTATGGTCCCATTTATAAAAAAAATGACCATAAAGTCGCCGCGCATGTTCTGAGGGGCGTGGCTACCGTTACAGTCTATGAACGGGATCCCCCACCCACTCGAGTCAAAATAAAAACCAAAACGGATCTAGAAAGATGGCGACTTCCATTGCAAGGACTGACAGGCTTCATTTTACGTTCATGTTAGACCCGCGGAACGCTTTGTCCATATTTTTTACAGTCTATGAGTGACATACAGCACATGTGTGACTGAGACTATGTTGACTTTTTTTTGTTGGTAAAACAACAAAACAAATGAATACCGGACCGACATCAGAATCTAAATGATTCCAAATCAAAAATGGACTTTGTCACATCACAGTTTTAATCACACACTGGAGCCTTGCAATACTGGCCTTTCGTTCATATGCACACCAGTGTTGTTTTTGGCATCAAATTTCTATTTTAGTTTTAGTCATTCATCTTGAATAGTTTTCATTTAGTTTTAGTCACATTTTAGTCGCCTGGAATGTCTTAGTGTTTTAGTCGAGTAAATATCATAAGATTTTAGTCGACTAAATCTACGGTTTGGCGGGCCTTGATGCCGTCGTAATGACAGTTTTTTTTTCCAATTGCTGATAATAGCCGGTCTACATGCTCTGCTGTGTTGTGAGCTTGTAGATCTGCTATTTTCAGCATGCAACAAATTGTATAATGACTCATACTGGATCTCTCTTCTCCACTAGTCCCTTCCTAACATTTTAGTCCAGTTTTTATCTCTTGACGAAATTGTCAATATATTTAGTCATCATAGCTTAAGTTTAAATGTAGTTTCCATTTCGCTTTCGTCAGTGGAAAAAGGCAGTCGACGTAAAATCTTTCGTCTTAGTTTTAGTCGACGAAATCAACACTGATGCACACACGACTAAAATAACGTCCGTTCTTCTGTCCCGATGTCCAGGGGGAGGGGGAGGAGGGGGAGGGCCACACCCCGAGGGCCCCCGAGGGCCAGACGACGGGGCGTTCGACATCATCACCGAGGAGGAAGTGAGCGGCGTGTACGAGAGCGACTCCCTCTCCTTCTCCACCGCCTGCTCTCCCGGACACGGACAGCAGGGGGCAGCGCCGCTGTGAGTATACTGTGCACCTGTGCGTTCACTCGGGCACACACACACACACACACACACACACACACACCACACAGAGGTTGTAAATGACATGTGAGCGCCACTAACAAATACAGCCTGGGTCTCAATAGGCTCTATGCACACAGAATAACTCTTCCTAAAAATGGTTAAAAGGAGCTTTACATAGATTGTGCCTTACATTCACACATTCACACACACACACACACACACACACACACACACACACTTTCACTCACACACACACACACACACACACACACACACACACACACACACACCCATTCACACACACACACACACACACACACACACACACACACACACACACCCATTCACACACACACACACACACACACACATTCACACACACACACACACTGATGCTGGAGGAAACCATGCAAGGCAGCAAAACTGCACATCGGGAGCAATCAGGGGTTCAGTGTCTTGCTCAAGGACACTTCGACACTAACTCTGTGGCAGCCCGGGTTCGAACCGGCACCCCCCCCCCCCCTTTTTTATTTACATCAAAAGGGCATGTGAGCTCAAACCCACAATTCAACATTTTGGTTTTAAGATGTTGACCCCCAAATCACACCTTGGAAAGCATGAGTGTCTATTTCAAACAAAGTGTTTTTTGACTGGGAGTGGAGCAGGAATTGCCTGTCATAATTTGACCCCCCTGTATTAGGATGTATATTAGGATGTTGATATTCCGGTTTGGACGTATTGTGTGCGAAGGAACACGTTATTCCAACCAGTTCCTTTCCCCTCCATCAGGCGCCCCAGGGGCTGTTTTACCAGGGTTACTGCATGTTTTTTGTGAGGGTACCTACCTACCCTCGGAGACACGGGCAGAACATGCAGAACATGACCCCCACAACTCTGAGAGTGTACAAATGGAACAAATTCATTTGTACCATTTGGAACCCTAACCCACAGACACTTTGAGACCCACTGGGGTAGCAGAGTGTTTCCAGTGAGCCAACATGACACAACAAGCAGCACCCTGACTCTGTTTGCTACCAGCTACAGTACTATACATACTAATTCCTACACGGGTTGTGTTTTTAACCACAAGTTAAGTTTACTGAGGTTAAGGTTAGGGTTAGGTTTAGGTATAGTTTTACTGAGGTTAAGGTTAGGTTTAGGTATAGTTTTACTGAGGTTAAGGTTAGGGTTAGGTTTAGGTATAGTTTTACTGAGGTTAAGGTTAGGGTTAGGTTTAGGTATAGTTTTACTGAGGTTAAGGTTAGGTTTAGGCTGTCAATCACAGAGACTGGCCAATCACAGTGCGTCGACGGCACAACCCGCGTAGGCTTTGGTATGTCGCGTTTGACCAGAATACTTCATTAGTATCATTGGTAACACCTGTGAAGTAGGGATGGGGCCCTGAAGTAGGAAGGAGTTATTCTTCGTGAAAATATTTATTTCAGAAAACTGGAGGATTTAGAAGATTTTTTTAAATTAAAACATTAGGGAGAAAGGAGCATGTGAATTTAACCCATTCTGAACAGGAACCCATTTCGGTGTTAGCATCATGTTATGCTTTAGCTATTGAAAAATAGCAGATCTACAAGCTCATAGCGCGCCACCGAGTGGCGCGCTACGAGCTTGTAGGTCTGCTATTTTTGAAAAGATCGAAGAACGACTGACATTTTTTTAATCTGATCTCAGGTCAGAATGGGTTCATCAGACCAGTGTGTGTGTGTCCAGTGGAAACCTCGTATGAATCTGATCTCAGGTCAGAATGGGTTAATCATAAAATCACGTGCATCTGTTTTTCTCTTGTTTTAGCAGCAGGGATTCATTCTCTCCTCTGTCAGTGTCCTGTTGGTTTAACTCCGTCTCTCCCTCTTCAGAAACAGGAGTACCAGCGCGGGCGACACCACCTCCGAGGAGGCCGAGGACCAGATCTGTGCTGCCGGTCAGGACGCCGAGATCTGCCTGCTCAAGGCAGGAGAGCTGACGTGAGTTTGATCCACTCCACGTACTCCATGCCTTAGCTATTGAAAAATAGCAGATCTACAAGCTCATAGCGCGCCACCGAGTGGCGCGCTACGAGCTTGTAGGTCTGCTATTTTTGAAAAATCGAAGAACGACTGACATTTAGAAACATAGCTTTTTCAGAAAACTGTCAGGATGTAGAAGAACATTTTTAGAATCTGATCTCAGGTCAGAATGGGTTAAATCATAGCGCCCCTCGATTTATGGTAGCGGAGCACTTTTACAGACGGACCGGATGTTATCCCGGATGTGGCTGTAACGGCTAAAACACTCTAGAGTCGATCCACAACAACGGGAGGTATGATTTAAATCTACCGCGACTAGCGACGGGACCGCGGTGGGTGGGCCGTCTTAAGACATGATCTATTCTTAGAATTGGACGGGATGATTTAGAATCAAGAGTTATTAACATTTTTTTAGATTTTCGGTCTCGTCGACAAAACAGAAAGGGGGAACATTTTCGATGACGTCCCCCATGATCGCTCCACAGCCATGGGAGACTTGGGAGCGCCTGTTGCGATGTTGCGCAACAGGCGCTCCCAGGCTGTGGTGCGATGCGATCGGTTTTGATATTTCAATAACCTCCGTCTTTTTGATAAAACTATTTGAAAGGACGGTGAACTTAATCATGGGCGAGCGGGGTGTTAAACAACGTACCTATAAACTACAACTACCAACATTTCATCTGCCGTAGTGGTTAAGTTAGTTTGACGGCCGCTAATTGTTTAATCCAGTGTACGATGCGTGCTTATACTACGACATTCCCCACCTTTTGTTTTATGTGTTTTAATCCGCCGTATTCATGTAATAATTAAAAAGAAACTCCGTCTTTGCCGCGGAGCTATGGAGACGAGATGGTTTCGTTTTGATGACGAAACCGGAAATCAACACATGCTGTGGGCTGCTAGGGCTTCTGGGAAATTGAGGCCAATGCAAATGAACGGGGTACAACTCCTCATGGAGGCGGGTCTTGTGCTGCGGTCTTGCGGGCGCACCAAGATGGCGGGTGTGGTGCGATCGTTCATAACAAACGGAGGGACCTTTTTCCGCCGGGTTTTCACGGATCAAAAGCCCAAATAATTCAGCGTATGCTCTAAAGGTAATAAAACAATCTCAGCAGCGTAGGATATTTGATTAAAATGCGGGTTAGGTGTTTTTTGGAGTCAAACTGTTAATTGAACTCACTATGCTGTGTTTTTCCCCTGCTCTCCATCCCAGCCTCTCCATCCCCTTCACGGTGGACGACATCGCGGCGTTCGGGGAGGACTCCCGGGAGCTCTTCATCAAGTCCAGCTGCTACAGCACCCTCCTCATCTCCGTGGCCAGCCCCGGAGCCACGGTCACATGGGTGTTCACCTCTGACCCCAAGAGCATCTCCTTCAGCGTGGTGTACAGGGAGAGCACGGAGATCCCGCTGGAGCAGGCCAAGGTATTGATTGATTGATTGAAATATTTATTAACAGTTTGTAGAATTACAGTACATTTCAAGCACAGACTCAATACAGAGACTGTCAACTGTGAGTGGACGACCCAATTAAGCATTACACTTGTTTACAACAGGGTCCACATTGTTCAATTCATCAAAACATATAGAGACATACAAATAGACACTTCTATGTAGTTAAAGAACAGAACAGGAATTCATCATATATAAGCAAAAAGGGAAAAGATACATATACAGTGAGGGGAAAAAAGGGGGGGGGTGGGGTGGGGGAGGAATCAGATTTTACAGAGGCCAGTTTCGAATTGCAGCCATCCGTAGGTGCCCTTTGAGAGCGGTTTTGAAGGAGTCAAGGGATTCACATGTCTTAATGACTGTTGGTAGGGCGTTCCACATTTTGGTGGCATAGGAGCGAAAAGAATTTAGTCCCTTGTTTGTGCCGAATCTGGGTTGTACATGGTTTGTTGCACTCCCTCTGGTGTTGTGGGTGGGTACTGTACCGTCCGTACAACACACTGCTACTACAGACCGGTGTTGTTTTCCTCCACTAAAACTATGACAAAGAAATGTTCGTCGACTACCCCTTTTTCCACTGAGGAAAACTAAATGGAGACTAAATGAAAACTAAGCTACTGTATGATGACTAAGACTAAAGGACCCTGCACACTGGACGCGTTTTTCTGATTTTTAGCTGCGTTTTTCTCCATCGGCTTTCCGAAAAACGCGTCCAGCGTGCAACCACCTTTAATATACTGGCAATTTTGTCAACCTATGATACAAACTAGACTAAAATGTTAGGGAGGGACTCTAGTGGACAAGAGATCCAGTATAAGTCATTTTACACTTGGTTGCATGCTGAAAATAGCCGATCTACCAGCTCACTGCGACACGTTGTGAGCTTGTAGATCGGCTATTTTCAGCAAGTGTAAAATCAAAGTAATTATTATCAAGGTCCGCCAAAATAAATTTTAGTCGACTAAATCAACTGTAGATTTAAGCCCATCGCACACCGTCACACAAAATAGAACTGTGTTCTATCGGCGCGCCGGGCGGCGCGGCGGACGGAGCCGGTGTGTGATAGGTTCATTGAAAATAATGGAGGCGGCTGTGTCCACCGCGCGGAGCCGCGCAGCGGACACAGCCGAAGCACATCCGACGCACAGCCGACGCAGCCGGTGTGTGGTGGGCTTGAGTCGACTAACATGTTATGACTAAAACTAGACTAAACACACAAACATTCCAGGTGACTAAAATGTGACTAAAACTAAATGAAAGCTATTCAAGAGACTAAAACTAAAATAAAAATGTGCTGCCAAAAACAACACTGGCGCAGACATACCGCTGGAGCAAACGGGGGCACAGGGACTCCTTGGTCACTTGGTTAACAAATTAACTGCTCGTGACAAAACGTGCTACTATGTTCAGGAGGTCTTTTCTGATTATCCGGTGATCTCGATTGGAACATTTGCACTTTCCAGGTCCTGGTGCCACTGACCCGCTGTAACTATAGGGCCCACTGTCTGTGTTGTTGTGTCCAGGTTCTGATCCCACTGACCAGCTGTAACTAGGGCCCAATGTATGTGTGTTGTGTCCAGGTTGACCAGCTGTAACTAGGGCCCACTGTCTGTGTTGTTGTGTCCAGGTTCTGGTCCCACTGACCCGCTGTAACTATAGGGCCCACTGTCTGTGTTGTTGTGTCCAGGTTGACCAGCTGTAACTAGGGCCCACTGTCTGTGTTGTTGTGTCCAGGTTGACCAGCTGTAACTAGGGCCCACTGTCTGTGTTGTTGTGTCCAGGTTGACCAGCTGTAACTAGGGCCCACTGTCTGTGTTGTTGTGTCCAGGTTGACCAGCTGTAACTATAGGGCCCACTGTCTGTGTTGTTGTGTCCAGGTTGACCCGCTGTAACTAGGGCCCAATGTCTGTGTTGTTGTGTCCAGGTTGACCAGCTGTAACTAGGGCCCAATGTCTGTGTGTTGTGTCCAGGTTGACCAGCTGTAACTAGGGCCCAATGTCTGTGTTGTTGTGTCCTGGTTGACCAGCTGTAACTAGGGCCCACTGTCTGTGTTGTTGTGTCCAGGTTGACCAGCTGTAACTATAGGGCCCACTGTCTGTGTTGTTGTGTCCAGGTTGACCAGCTGTAACTATAGGGCCCAATGTCTGTGTTGTTGTGTCCAGGTTGACCAGCTGTAACTATAGGGCCCACTGTCTGTGTTGTTGTGTCCAGGTTGACCAGCTGTAACTAGGGCCCACTGTCTGTGTTGTTGTGTCCAGGTTGACCAGCTGTAACTAGGGCCCACTGTCTGTGTTGTTGTGTCCAGGTTGACCAGCTGTAACTAGGGCCCACTGTCTGTGTTGTTGTGTCCAGGTTGACCAGCTGTAACTAGGGCCCAATGTCTGTGTTGTTGTGTCCAGGTTGACCCGCTGTAACTATAGGGCCCAATGTCTGTGTTGTTGTGTCCAGGTTGACCAGCTGTAACTAGGGCCCAATGTCTGTGTTGTTGTGTCCAGGTTGACCCGCTGTAACTAGGGCCCACTGTCTGTGTTGTTGTGTCCAGGTTGACCAGCTGTAACTAGGGCCCAATGTCTGTGTTGTTGTGTCCAGGTTGACCAGCTGTAACTAGGGCCCACTGTCTGTGTTGTTGTGTCCAGGTTCTGATCCCACTGACCAGCTGTAACTAGGGCCCACTGTCTGTGTTGTTGTGTCCAGGTTCTGGTCCCACTGACCCGCTGTAACTAGGGCCCACTGTCTGTGTTGTTGTGTCCAGGTTCTGATCCCCCTGACCCGCTGCAACTCCCACAAGGAGACCATCCAGGGCGAGCTGAAGGTCAGAAACGCTGGACAATACGCACTGGTCTTCGACAACTCCTTCTCCAGGTCAGTCTGTTCTGCTCACTCTGCTCCTCCGCATCGCGGTCCTCTCCACCGGTTCGTTTTCAGACCCGTTTTTTGTAATCACTGTCAAAGCCTGACATGTGGACTTGATGTCTGCTGTACAATTACTATACCAGTGGTTCTCAAACGTTTTAATTTCACTCTTGAGAGCGTACAAATGGAACCAAATTGACCCGTAAGGGTCCATTTGGTTCCATCTGTACGCTCTCAGAGTTACAGTCCTGTAAGGGTCCGTTGGAACCCCCTATAGGAATCGTTTAAAGGGAAGCGTGAAGGAATCTGAACTCGCTACTACTCGCGTCTCCTGTTGCCTTTATGAACATGCGCTCGCGCTTGAATTCGCCACGCTAGTATATTTATACTGTGTGTAATGAATCCCATTGTGTGATTGTGCTACTAACTGACTTCTGCTGTATAATGCACACAAACCCATGCGTCCATTGAATTCCCCTCTTTATTTTATTCGGTACTGCCCGTGTCGTTGAAAAATGTGTAGAGAATCATTGTGGCAGAAATTGAATAGAGATTCTAGGGTTGTGGTTAACAGAAAATCCATGTCACACAATGATTTGGCGTCAACCTGTAGTAACTGTGAAGGTCTTTAACTCACTGGGGGCGATTCTTTTTCTGTGCGAATAATTTGCTTATTTAAAAAAAAAAAAAACATCAGAAAGTCAATGCAAGCTTCTACATCATCTACAGAGCGAAAATGCGTCTTGTTATTTTTTCGCTATGCCGTCGAATTCTCCGGATATTCGCTATGGGGACTGCTATACCTCTAGAAAAGGAGTTACCAAACTGTGGCGCGTGCAGCCCTTGTGGCGCGCCAACGCCCTCTAGGGGGTGCGTGACATGAAAAAGGTAATGGCGGTTTTATGGTGCTATTTGACACAAACGCAAAATCCGGTAAAGCACTGTTGTAAGGAGATGTAGAGAGCAGCTGTGGGAGGATACAGCAGCTGCATGTCTCTCAGTGCAGTGACATTCTGTGATTATTTGCTATATTAATCATATTAAAAACTTTATCATTTTCGGGCCAAATGCAACAAGACTTATAGTGTTGGGTGGCGTGCGTCAGCTAGGTCAGGAGGTAACCAAAAAAGTTGATTTTGACAGCAAATTTTGATTTTAGTTTTAGCCATAGTCTTTTCATTCGTTTTTCTTTAGTTTTAGTCGCATTTTAGTCACCTGGAATGTCTTAGTGTTAGTCTAGTTTTAGTCGACAAAATATCATACGATTTTAGTCGACTAAAATGTATTTTGGTCACCTCACCAGTCACCACCGAGAATCCAGACTATGAATGAGCCTTTACTTGTGTGCTACCAACAGCCACCACCGGGCTCCGCCACCAAGCTCTTTTATTTTACCGACGTCACGGCGTGTGGCCGGCCGGCCGTGCGTGGGCCCCAAACAACACGATTGCGTTGTCTGCGTCACGGTAGTGTGTGTGTGTGACGCGCCTGGGTGAAGAATTGGTGGGAAAGAAAATCTGAAGGATACCAATGACATAGAGAAGCAGAAAGAGACGACTGGCGAATAATCGCAAATACGGTTCGCGCTCTAGATGTGTGCAGACACGTCAAAATTCGCCGGTGGATTATTTCGCATTTTCAGGTCGTTTACTCACGTCGCTAATTCGCCGATGGGTAATGTAGGTCCTCCTCCGACCCTCCCTCCCCCCCCTCCCACCCCCCTATTGAAGACCCCTTCAGTAGATTATTTCAGCACTAAAATCACGTTGTTTCTCCTCTTCTCGGCTGAACAGGTTCATCTCAAAGAAAGTGCTTTATCGTCTGAGCGTGGAGAAACCGGTGGTCTACGACGGAAGTGACTGTCCGTGACTGTCCGATGCCTCTTGGATTAGAAAGACGTGACTGTGTCCGATGCCTCTTGGATTAGAAAGAGGGAAGATGTAGTGTGAATCTTTATCCTCCCGTCTCTTGTGGTATTGTCTACTACGGCGTGTGTCCCTGTTTGCAAAGTGCTTATGTTAGATGTTAGAACATTATAATGTCTGTCATAGTGACAAAAAAGATGTAGCATTCTGGATCTCATGGCTCTGTCCTCGACTCCTCGCTGCTTTAATGTTTACCGCGTCGTCATCTCACAAATTGGACCGCAACTTTGACAGTTTGCAGAGTTCCAGACGTTATTATAACAACACCTGCTGTTACGTGTTAAGCTTCGGTTCGGAGCCTAGACGGAGGCTGTGCGTACGTCAGACAAAATGAAAGGTTGTGACATTTGGAAAATGTCTCCCTCGGCTGCTCTCTCTCACGAGGTGCGTAACATCCAATTAGTCGTGATCACTGGACAGCGAGGACGGAGAAAAACGGTTACATACAAAGTGAAAATGTCTAAAAAAAACTGGTACTTAATTTTAAACCGAACTGCGAGCATATACACGACATACTGTCAACGCTGGGCCATTATCACTCTGACAGTATAGAGAGGGTATGTGCATGCTTAAAGTGAACGGCACATCGAGTGGCAAAGCAACATACCGTACAAAGTGAGTTTAGCATTGTTTAACGTTGTTTAATGCAATCAGACAGGACTTTTCTGTTTGGATGCATGGGCTGTCGAGGCCAGAAAGTAGTTTTTTGCCACTCCGTAAGCATTCCTGCATAACTTCCCTGGTTTGATGATGATGATGTCACGTGCATATACCCTCTATAGCGTTAGAAAATTAAGCTAGCACGTTTTTATTCTTAACGTATAGAGAGAGGGATGGTCGCAAATCTGAAGGTGAACGCTGAGGCGGGTGGTGGCGGTGTGTGCGACCGACGTGCACCTTTTTAGCACACGCGACCGTTCTGTTATTGTCGTCCATGAAATGGACTTCAAACAGGGCATCGGACGATTGCAGGGACAAAACAAACAGACTGCAGTCTCTGTCCCTGCCCTGTGATATTTTATATATCTATGCATGCACGGCAAGCACATTCTGCGCATGGGTTTCCCTGGCAAAACAAAGAGAGTACTTATATATCTGATATCTTGAGTTTTTGTGCTTTATATATTTATTTATAGATCTGTGATAGTGTCCATTCTGCGGACGAGGAGATCAATAGACTTGACAGGATGAAAATACTGTTTTATTTTTACATACATTGTAGTCGGCCTAGAACTAATTAATTATGGGAAGGGACGGAGCTCGTTAATGCTTTGTTGATAACGAGCAGCTTATCGATCAGGCTTATCGAGCCCGCTATCGAGCATTTTATATTATTTTGTGGAAAGACGTATCTCTTTACAAGGGCCTTCAAATACAGTAACCTTTCTAACAGACGGAAGACAATAATTGACCTTTTTACCAAGAAAGACATTTTAAAGAAACTGTTAACCGTGTTAATTTGTTTACCTGGACAGCGCTGGTTGGCAGGTATCGATACACTTTTAGACAGACATGTTTGTGCCATGAGCGTGGATTCCATTTATTTCTTGATCGCCTCTTGTCTGGATTGTCTAAACATGACATCATGGGCTGCTAATATGCTCGATAACAGGCGCGATAAGCCCAAAGCTTATTGATCATAAATGGGTACTCAATAAGCTTATTAAGTTATCGGATAATTTCGGTTAACGGTTATCGAGCTCCATCCCTATAATTTTGGGACTGTCGATGGAACACACAAAACACAACCTTAAACATTAATGTACACATTTAAATGTGTAGCCTTTTATAAAAAGAAAAAAAAACTACTGACTTAACAAACACTGCACCTTTCTTTGTCTGAAGGGAATGTTTAATATGCATTTATTTATTTTTCTTTTCTTTTACGTGAGTGTCTTAGAGCTGGTGACACCTCTCTCTCTCTCTCTCTCTCTCTGTCTCTCTCTCTCGCCCCAGGCATTAATACTGTCATGTTTACTGAAACTCTAAACTGTACTACAGAGAATCTACATAATGGCGAGAAGACCTCTTCCAGAATATTTAATTTAACTGACATATACATTTATTATTGTTATTATTATAGAACTGACACGAGGGAGAAAACATTGTTATTGCAACGATTTTGTTCTGTTTGTTTTTTTGTTACACGTTTAAATATGAAGAGAGTACTAATAATAATATATTGCCAAAAAGAATGCATATAAAAACATTTATTCTCTATTTTACCGTTCTATACGAAACAGAGATTCTATGTGAAGCCAATGCAACGTGACTGACAACTACTGTATGACGCACTTTCGAAAAGGGCTTTATTGTTGTTACTGTTTATTTTTATCCAATGAGCATTTGTGCCAGATGACAAAATGGGTCGCTTCTTTTTTTTTCCCTGTGTACCAGTTTTGCCAGTAATTTGTAATTTTTGTGACGTTATAGAAGGCTTTTTATTGCTGGTGGTCTGGTTGGAGAGGAGAGGACGCGCCGTTGTGTGACTCTCTGGCACATCTGTGAGAAACAATTGTCTTACTTTGATAAAAACGGGATTTAAATATTTAAAGATTTGTAATAGGGTTTAAGATTTTAGGTTATGATGAACCAATAAATAAATGAGGGTGGTGTGATAATCCTGATAAGTGTGGCTCAGTTCATATCCGGTCCAATGTATACTGTAGTTACAGTACTATCTCAGTGGTTCACACACTGTTTCATGTCAAGGACCCCCAAATTGACACTAATTATCCCACGGACCCCCATTTGAAAACATATGCAAGGGACCCCCAATGTCCCATAAGGGAAGATTTTTACGTCTCTAGCAGAGATTCTCACCCCGTTTAATTTCAAGGACCCCCCAGTTTGACATGCATTAGTGCTATACGGACGACCCCCATGTAATGGCATTTCTATCTCTGGGACCCCAATTTATATTGTATAAAATCAATGTTAATTTAACGGAGTGTACGAATGGAACCAAATGCACCAGATATTTTCAGCGGCGGCCACAATTTGCATATATTTTTTACATTAATAAATACATATTTTTGGGGTCCTCGACATGAGTTTGTTTGAGAACCACTGACAAGACACCCCCCCCCCCCCAACCACACACACACACACACACACACACAAATTCAAATTCAGTAATGGCTACATAACCGTATGCAATGTATTCTTCTTTTGGCCGTAATAATGGCCACTCTGGCTGGCAGCACTTCTGTCAGTGTAGGTAGGCCTGCCTGTCTGTGTGCACGTCATGTTTGCCTGTGTGTGCGTGTGTGTGTGTGTGTGTGTGTGTGTGTGTGTGTGTGTGTGTGTGTGTGTGTGTGTGTGTAAACGACTGCGCATGCACGTCAGTCTTCGAGGGCAGGGCATACCCAGTCAGTGTTACGGTGATGGTTGCTGCAGACTGGGGGCTGTATTTTGCGTGTCTTAAGTACCAGGTCTTATTACCTAACTCGAGTAAACTAAAGACCTGGAGGAGTGATCAATGCCATTTGGACACTCAGAATAGCCAAATGGCATTGATCACGCCTCCAGGTCTTTAGTTTACTCAAGTTAGGTAATAAGACCTGGTACTTAAGACACGCAAAATACAGCCCTGGAGGTGGTGTGCCCATCCAGGAGACAGTGTTTATGGAGGTGTGTCTCCATCCAGGAGACAGTGTTTATGGAGGCGTGTCTCCATCCAGGAGACAGTGTTTATAGGAGGCGTGTCTCCATCCAGGAGACAGTGTTTATGGAGGCGTGTCTCCATCCAGGAGACAGTGTTTATGGAGGTGTGTCTCCATCCAGGAGACAGTGTTTATGGAGGCGTGTCTCCATCCAGGAGACAGTGTTTATGGAGGCGTGTCTCCATCCAGGAGACAGTGTTTATAGAGGAGCTGTGTCTCCATCCAGGAGACAGTGTTTATGGAGGTGTGTCTCCATCCAGGAGACAGTGTTTATGGAGGTGTGTCTCCATCCAGGAGACAGTGTTTATGGAGGCGTGTCTCCATCCAGGAGACAGTGTTTATGGAGGCGTGTCTCCATCCAGGAGACAGTGTTTATGGAGGCGTGTCTCCATCCAGGAGACAGTGTTTATGGAGGCGTGTCTCCATCCAGGAGACAGTGTTTATGGAGGCGTGTCTCCATCCAGGAGACAGTGTTTATGGAGGCGTGTCTCCATCCAGGAGACAGTGTTTATGGAGGTGTGTCTCCATCCAGGAGACAGTGTTTATGGAGGCGTGTCTCCATCCAGGAGACAGTGTTTATAGGAGGCGTGTCTCCATCCAGGAGACAGTGTTTATGGAGGCGTGTCTCCATCCAGGAGACAGTGTTTATGGAGGCGTGTCTCCATCCAGGAGACAGTGTTTATGGAGGTGTGTCTCCATCCAGGAGACAGTGTTTATGGAGGCGTGTCTCCATCCAGGAGACAGTGTTTATGGAGGTGTGTCTCCATCCAGGAGACAGTGTTTATGGAGGCGTGTCTCCATCCAGGAGACAGTGTTTATAGGAGGCATGTCTCCATCCAGGAGACAGTGTTTATGGAGGCGTGTCTCCATCCAGGAGACAGTGTTTATGGAGGTGTGTCTCCATCCAGGAGACAGTGTTTATGGAGGCGTGTCTCCATCCAGGAGACAGTGTTTATGGAGGCGTGTCTCCATCCAGGAGACAGTGTTTATAGAGGAGCTGTGTCTCCATCCAGGAGACAGTGTTTATGGAGGCGTGTCTCCATCCAGGAGACAGTGTTTATGGAGGCGTGTCTCCATCCAGGAGACAGTGTTTATGGAGGCGTGTCTCCATCCAGGAGACAGTGTTTATGGAGGCGTGTCTCCATCCAGGAGACAGTGTTTATGGAGGCGTGTCTCCATCCAGGAGACAGTGTTTACGGAGGCGTGTCTCCATCCAGGAGACAGTGTTTATGGAGGCGTGTCTCCATCCAGGAGACAGTGTTTATGGAGGCGTGTCTCCATCCAGGAGACAGTGTTTATGGAGGTGTGTCTCCATCCAGGAGACAGTGTTTATGGAGGCGTGTCTCCATCCAGGAGACAGTGTTTATGGAGGCGTGTCTCCATCCAGGAGACAGTGTTTATGGAGGCGTGTCTCCATCCAGGAGACAGTGTTTATGGAGGCGTGTCTCCATCCAGGAGACAGTGTTTATGGAGGTGTGTCTCCATCCAGGGGACAGTGTTTATGGTGTTGTGTCTCCATCCAGGAGACAGTGTTTATGGAGGCGTGTCTCCATCCAGGAGACAGTGTTTATGGAGCTGTGTCTCCATCCAGGAGACAGTGTTTATGGAGGCGTGTCTCAATCCAGGAGACAGTGTTTATGGAGCTGTGTCTCCATCCAGGAGACAGTGTTTATGGAGGCGTGTCTCCATCCAGGAGACAGTGTTTACGGAGGCGTGTCTCCATCCAGGAGACAGTGTTTATGGAGGCGTGTCTCCATCCAGGAGACAGTGTTTATGGAGGCGTGTCTCCATCCAGGAGACAGTGTTTATGGAGGCGTGTCTCCATCCAGGAGACAGTGTTTACGGAGGCGTGTCTCCATCCAGGAGACAGTGTTTATGGAGGCGTGTCTCCATCCAGGAGACAGTGTTTATGGAGGCGTGTCTCCATCCAGGAGACAGTGTTTATAGGAGGCGTGTCTCCATCCAGGAGACAGTGTTTATGGAGGCGTGTCTCCATCCAGGAGACAGTGTTTATAGGAGGCGTGTCTCCATCCAGGAGACAGTGTTTACGGAGGCGTGTCTCCATCCAGGAGACAGTGTTTATGGAGGCGTGTCTCCATCCAGGAGACAGTGTTTATAGGAGGCGTGTCTCCATCCAGGAGACAGTGTTTACGGAGGTGTGTCTCCATCCAGGAGACAGTGTTTATAGGAGGCGTGTCTCCATCCAGGAGACAGTGTTTACGGAGGCGTGTCTCCATCCAGGAGACAGTGTTTATGGAGGCGTGTCTCCATCCAGGAGACAGTGTTTATATGGAGGTGTGTCTCCATCCAGGAGACAGTGTTTATGGAGGCGTGTCTCCATCTAGGAGACAGTGTTTATGGAGGCGTGTCTCCATCCAGGAGACAGTGTTTATGGAGGCGTGTCTCCATCCAGGAGACAGTGTTTATGGCATGGAGAGGCCAGGCTGTTTCTCAAGGTTAATCATCTCATTGTAAATCATGTCACATAGCCTCTCTCTCTCTCTCTCTCTCCTCCTCCCTCTCTTTCACCTCTCCCTCTCCCTCTCTCTCTCTCTCTCTCTCTCTCTCTCTCTCTCCTCCCTCTCTCTCACCTCTCCTCCCTCCCTCTCTCTCCACCCTCCCTCTCTCTCTCTCTCTCTCTCTCTCTCTTCTCCTATATCTCCCTCCCTCTCTCGCCCAGCCTGCCTGCCTGCCTTCACTGATCTGTGATTTGGACTCATGGCATTGTGGGAGGGGGGGGTGTGCGTGCGTGTGTGCGTGCGCACACTGAATACCAATGCCGAGTGAGTGGTGAAAATGTACACACACACACACACACACACACACACACAGGGGCGTGCACAGTGCACACTCATGCACAAACATGCAGCACATAACAGTATATCCACATAGCGTGGGCAGAGAGATGTGTGTGTGCGCGTGCACACACATCGTCATATCTCTGCCTATAGTGCCTAAGATGCACCACATCATTGCGAATGCAGTGAGCACTTACTATGAGACCTAGCAGATCATGTCTGTCTGTCTGTCTGTCTGTCTGTCCGTGTGTCCGTGTGTCTGTCCCGCTATCCAAATATGGAGTGTGTTGCATTGCATCAGCAATCACTCAGCTCCATATATGGGCACAAAAGGGGCCAGGTCCACTCAGCTCCATATATGGGCACAAAAGGGGCCAGGTCCACATATACAGTAACAGCGGGACAGACAGACAGACATGATCTGCAGGGTCTCAGCTCCGTTCGCTTCCCGCGTTTGCGCGTCTTACTGGTCATATCTCTGTCTATAGTGAGTAGTGTAATAATAGTGTCTAAGATGCACCACATCATCATCATATCTCTGTCTATAGTGAGTAGTGTAATAATAGTGCCTAAGATGCACCACATCGTCGTCATATCTCTGCCTATAGTGCCTAAGATGCACCACATCCAGCCCATCTCTCTAGGAACACATCATCATATTATTAGTATAATTACGGAGGAATATGCAGTATCATGGTGATCTCCACTTATCCCAGAAGCGAGTGTCATTAAACCTTAATTTATACCAGCTTGCCGAAAAGAAAATAATGACCTACGGATATAATTTAGAATAGATCTTTATTTGTCATTGTTACACGTGTACTGTACGACGGCATTAAAAGTGCCAACGGATCAGTGTGATTCTCAACCCGTTTAATTTCACTGGACCCCCAGTTTGACATGCATTAGTCTATACGGACCCCCCATTTAATGGCGTTTCTATCTCTGGGACCCCCAATTTGTATTGTTAATGTAACTCTGAGAGTGTACAAATTGTACACTCTCAGAGTTACAGACTCATACGGGTCCTTTTGGTTCCAAACTATCATTTAGCTGGGGACCCCCTGGAACTCCCTCAAGGACCCCTGGGGGTCCCCGGACCCCAGTTTGGGAACCACTGATGTATGGTCAGTGATATTGTTGTTCAGGCCACAGTGCATTATCTTTGTGTCACGTGACCATGTTTATGTCTCGCGACGGAATATCTACTTATCTAAAGAGCAAGGAACTGGCCGGCGGCAGGAATGGGTTTTTCCCCCCGTTACAGGCAAGGCAAGAGTTTATTTATACAGCACATTTCAAGGCAACAACAAAGCAAATCATAAAGTGCTTCACATCAAACATTTTGCAATGAGACTTCAAGGCACAGAGAAAATAAACACATCATAAAGGCCCATTTGAATATAATAAAAACAAACATCAAGGCTTTTAGCTCAAGGTGGAGACTGGAGAGTGCCGTCTGTCTCTTTTGACTGACTCTGATACACACTGCCAGTAATGATACTTCAAAGGGCCATTATTGTCATAAAACCCAACTAAATGGGAAAAAGGCGGCACTCCAAAATAAAAATCACACCCATGTGAAATGAGTGGTGCAACTCCGTATTTGGGGAGGGGGTCCGCGGAAGTTCGAGACCCACAGGAACGCACCCAGGGTGCCGGGCCGGTTCTGGCGAGCCACCCCGCATCCGAAACGGTAGAGAAATGACAGAGTTACCATGTGGCGGTCCCCTGGAAATCCAGTCCCCCAGGAACGCACACGGGGGGGTACTGTACTGTACTGTACTGTACTGTACTGTACTGTACTGTACTGTACTGGCACACCCACAATCATCATATATACAGTTAATATGTGCGTGTGTGTGTTAGGTTGCGCACAGCTGGTGAAAAACAACCATGCTGTTTTCGTGCTCAGACCCAGGCACCCAGTCAGCCAGCCACACACATAGTGCTCAGACCCAGGCAGCCAGCCAGCCACACACATAGTGCTCAGACCCAGGCAGCCAGCCACACACACACACATAGTGCTCAGACCCAGGCAGCCAGCCACACACACACACACACACACACACACACATAGTGCTCAGACCCAGGCAGCCAGCCAGACACACACATAGTGCTCAGACCCAGGCAGCCAGCCAGCCACACACATAGTGCTCAGACCCAGCCAGCCAGCCAGCCACACACATAGTGCTCAGACCCAGGCAGCCAGCCAGCCACACACACATAGTGCTCAGACCCAGGCAGCCAGCCAGCCACACACATAGTGCTCAGACCCAGCCAGCCACACACATAGTGCTCAGACCCAGCCAGCCAGCCAGCCACACACATAGTGCTCAGATCCAGGCAGCCAGCCAGCCACACACATAGTGCTCAGACCCAGGCAGCCAGCCAGCCAGCCACACACATAGTGCTCAGACCCAGGCAGCCAGCCAGCCACACACATAGCTCCGTAAGGGAGTGGTTGCACCACTCAAAAATGCAACACTGGCTCACTTTTTTAATAGTCTGCTCTCTGTAGAAGGCTGTTCGCCGAAACGTGTCGGCGACGCAACGTTCTCAAATAAACACGAGAGATTTGCATCTGAGCCAGTCTTGCATCTTTTATTATGTGGTGCCGCCTTTTCCATTTAGTTTGTTTATGAGTTAATTTATTTTCAAAGCTGAGCACCCTGCACTGCCTTAAACAAAGCTGTTTTTTTCTTTCTTTGGCTATTATTGTTTATTGCTAAAGGAATCACATTATGTACTGTATATGGGCTGTAGTGATGTAGTGTGTCATATATACGGTTGTCAGGTTTGCACACACATGCTTAAAATAGCTCTTTATTTGCACCGCTCTCGTTGAAAACAATGTATTTTCAACTCCAGCTTGTCTCAGGTCAGTCTTTATGAACAGCGGTCAAGCGGATGGCTCTGACCCCTACAAAATAGCTGCCATGTAAAATGATGACTGTTTAATTTGATCATCGTAATTATATATTTGCTTTGTCTCATAATTTATAATCACAGTTTTTGTAATAATATGGATTTCATATACAGTAGTTTACATTTGTCTAAATGAGCCAGAGATGAAGATGTTGGATAGGTTAATTATTACATGTATAAACCGTGTCATTGTCACTCTGTTACTCATTGTACCAAAAATACTCATACTCTTTACTCATTGTACCAAAAATACTCATACTCCCTGTTGGTCATCTATCTATGAATGTACTGTACTGTACTGTACCACGTCTGTACGCACGACCCAAGAGTTACGACATTGAGGGGGCAGAAAGCAGCCCACGGTCTCGTGGTTCATGGACTCGCGTGAGCCCATAGACTCCAATGCATTCCGTAAACGTCCCGGTTTGTCCCTTTTCAATAGAAGTCTATGTAGAAGAGCCTGCATGAGTTGTCGTAACTCTGTCTTACTCTATATGGCTCTGCCTACAACTAGTGAGAGGGGGGGCGGCCAATCAGAGGCAGGCGGCGGGTCTTTACGCTTCCCCCCCCCCACCCCCCCCCCCCCCCAAGCGACTTGTCGTATCCTGATATGATGTACTTACTGTACTGTTTGTAGTGCATTCATTACCATAACTGAATAAAGATCAGGTCACAGTGACTTGGCAGGCAGGCTGTCTCTGATGGTCAACCTGCCACTGTGTTCTTCCTGCATAGCCTTACACTTATACTTTAGACAGACACAGTGCACGTTGTGTGTGTTGTGCGTGTGTGTGTGCGTGCGTGTTTCAGCTGTAAGTGTGTTACATTATACATACAGTAGTCTCTCTCTCTCTCTCTCTCTCTCTCTCTCTCTCTCTCTCTCTCTCTCTCTCGAGACTGTTGACTCAATTCAAGGAAAAGAGAGCGCTGTTCTTCCTTTTATTCTTTTTGCCGATGCGTTCTCAGATTGCATTATACAGTGCGTGTGGCGGGACTGTGTGTTAACCCATTCTGAACAGGAATCAATTTTGGTGTTAGTATCATGTTATGCTTTAGCTATTGAAAAATAGCAGATCTACAAGCTCATAGCGCGCCACCGAGTGGCGCGCTACGAGCTTGTAGGTCTGCTATTTTTGAGAAATCGAAGAACGACTGACATTTTTAGAATCTGATCTCAGGTCAGAATGGGTTAATCAGACCAGTGTGTGTCCAGTGGAAACCTCGTATGAATCTGATCTCAGGTCAGAATGGGTTAATAATCCATCTGCTGTGTGTGTGTGCCTGCCTTGGATGATGTCTCCCCCCCCCCCCCTCTCCTGGGGGGCTCCGTGGCCCCCTGCTGTGGTAATGGCAGGTCTTGTTGTTGCCCCCCCACCCCCCCCTCCTCTCGTACAGTCTTGCTCCTGTCAAACACAGTTTCCCTCTGACGGGTTTGGGCTGAGCGTGGTCCCCTGGGACCCCCCCCCCCCCCCGTCACAGACCATGGGCATGTCACACGGGCTGCCACAGCGTAATAATAACACAACAACAACCGGCAGCTGCCTCTTTCACTTCCTCGCTGCTTTTATTCCTTTCCTTTTTTATTTTTATTTTCTCTTTTATATTTTTGCATCCTTCCTTCCTTCCTTCCCACTCCTTTCCTCTTTCGGTGTTCACTCCCCCACACTCCTACATATACAACGACGGAACCAAAGGATTATCCAAAACAACTCCTCAGGGGGGAGGGAGGGGGGGGGGGGTTGCAGAAACAACAGTGCCGCAGTGTCGGCAAGTACAGTAACACAAGTACAGTAGCACTTCAACAGCAGCCTCGGCATCTTTATATTTCCCACGGCTCTCTCTGAGCGATATATACTGTATATGTTTGTGATGTGTTTCATCACCCACTTTGCTTCCATGTCATCCGTCATGATCAGGATAGCCCCTCTCTCTCCCTCCCTCTCTCTCTCTCTCTCTCTCTATGTCTCTCTCTCTGTCTCTGTCTCTGTCTCTCTCTCGATATTAGCCCTGCGACATCTCATGCAGAGACTCATGGGCTATAAAAGCACTGCTGTATGTGCTGTGATACTGTAGGTAAATGATGGGCAGGAGGTTCACAGGACCAAAGATCTATACATTCAGAACGGGTCCGCCAGACGAGGAGTGTGGGGGGGGGGATTGTGTGAGAGTGTGTTTGTTTTTCCGCTGTGTCAAGATGTGTGTGTGTGTGTGTTTGTGTGTTTGTGTGGAAGAAGGCAGACGATCCTAAGAGCACGACAAAAACTTTTTCTAGCGCGTACATTAGCCACTTCTAAGTCTCTCAGGGGTCTAAAGTAGTAAATTCCATTTACACCAGTCTCTTCTGTGAAAATAGCTCATGTACACGTTCCCAACTCACACAGCTTACATGTACTCTCTTTTCGCTGATGAATAGGGACGCCAGGTTTCATGTGGTTAAATCAAACGTTTTCCTCCTTGCTGCAGATAGAAGCCACACTCCTATTTTTACTTTTCATGTCGTTATTTTTGTTTGTACCAAACCTTTTATTTCTCCGAAAGATGTTGTCGATCCACCCAAAGCATACATCGGGGGTGGATCCGGATCCGGATCCGGGGGTGGATCCATTTCAGTTGTTCATTATATATACTTAGCCCTAGGTTGACGTGGCTCCTACTGTTTCCATGACAACCCTGCGGAACACCCTCTGTCTACCCTATACCACAACATCTCAAAAACAACACCTCTCTTTAAAGGTATATTCAGTGATTTCACTTCTTTTTTTGTTTTGTTGTGATAGTCCTCCCTATACTATAGAGTGTGCTGACCATATAAGGAGTTCCTCCCTGTCCCTATAGTTAACCCCCGGGGGTCAAAAAAAACCTTAGGTTTCGTTTTTGGCTATAGGTGGCCCAGCTTTCATCCAATCAGGATATAGAGAGGGGCCTTCCGCCAATCATGATCGAGCAGGGGCGGGCCTTGGTGTGTGTGCTGTTGGCCTGTGCACACCTTGTTACCGCGGTGGACCGGGATTTTTTTTCCAAATCACCCAAATCACTGAATGCTCCTTTAATGTTGAAAATGAAATACATATGCATGAATAAGACGTACAATACGTAACAACCAGCTACCACATAGAAAACCAAGGCACTGCATGGTGTTCTTTTCTTTGACTCACAGTAATACAGACACACTTTCATCTACTGCTCTTCTCACACTAATACAGACACACTTTCATCTACTGCTCTTCTCTCACTAACACAGACACACTTTCATCTACTGCTCTTCTCACACTAATACAGACACACTTTCATCTACTGCTCTAGTGTAGTCCCTAACAGCCCCCAAACCAACACACTGCGCACACACACACACACACACACACACACACCCCAAACTCTCACTAATACAGACACACTTTCATCTACTGCTCTTCTCACACTAATACAGACACACTTTCATCTACTGCTCTAGCGTTGTCCCTAACAGCCCCCAAACCAACACACACACACCCCCCCCCCCCCCCCCCCCCCAAAGCGGCTCCTGCTCAGTGGGTAGAAAGCGATAGCTAGATGAAGCGAGGTGCAGAGGCCTCGACATCTGTGTCCTTTTGTGGGGGCTGTGATAGGACGGGAGCCGTCTGACTGCACAATGAGCCATGGAGAGATAGAGAGAGGGGGAGAGAGAGAGAGAGAGAGAGAGAGAGAGACACGTAATATTTGTGTATAAACCATCTTGCACACTAAACTGATCTGGCTGTGTTTTCTCAGTCGTATATCGGACCGGTCCAATACGTCATTTAATCAGCCTCTTGAACCGCACCGTGCCGATAAGTTGTAACTCAGGTCTCTTTCACTAAGACTAGAAGCTTTAAGTGGTTTATGGGAGACGATCTGTCATTAATACTGGGTATTATTTATATACTAAATCCTTGTCAGCCTTATGGATAAAACCATGACAGGATGTGTCCACGGCTCACACAGTACAGCTGCAATCCAGAATGTTTCTCCATGTCCTTGGATTGGAACAGAGGTCATCCGTGCCAAACTGTCCACTTTTTGAACCATAACTTACTTGAGCACAGTTTTGATGTACAGTATAGCTGTATACCTTAGTTGAGTATTTACATGTTCCTGTGTAGTGCACAACATTTTGTATTTCATTTAGATTATTTGCAGATTTAGATTAACAGTATGAAATATACGACGACAAATACGACTGCTGCTCTGAGTCCTACAGCTCTGCTGTCTGTCTGGGTACGACTGCTTCTCTGAGTCCTACAGCTCTGTGCTGTCTGTCTGGGTACGACTGCTGCTCTGATACATACATAGCCAGCCGGTCGCTGTTCTTGGTCCCTGACCCTGGCGGGCCTAGCGGTCCAGGCAGGCCTAGCGGTCCAGGCGCATCGTGCCACATATAGGCCCTGGCGTGTCGCGTGTTCGAGTCCCGTTCATGACAACCTTCAACCTTCAGTTATACGTATGTGGCTACGCAGCAAGCTAAACATATAGCTTCTGTTCACAAAGCAGCCGAGACAGGAGCTGAACTGGACACATCTCTGTGAAAGTATCATGTATTTGTTATTTACAGTTTTGTTTATTTTAGTGGGCTCACTGTTTTTTTTCCAGTTTTAGTTTAGAGGACTATGTTTATTTTCTCATTTTTGGTTTCTAGTCATGGCCGCCAGTTCCCACCTGATGTTGTGTGTGAGTGCAGCCTGCTCCAGACCGTACGGAATAACTGCTAGCTTACATAATGTCTTGAGGCTAGGACTGAAGTCTAAGACACACAGGTCACCTGGTCTGTTGTCTGCTCCAAAGAGGATGACACGATCTCCCAGCATACAACAGCACATATTCATCATCCCATGTGGGCTTTTCCCCTTGGGCTCAACCTTCTTCCAGGAGAAGGTTACTGGGTTGAATGTCCACAGATCATTGTAGTACAAGTACTGGACCTGGTCATTGTTATAATGACAGCCACCAAATATGTACAGCTCTCCATTGTAGGTAAAGGCTGAATGATCATAGCGTCTTTCTGGAAAAGGATGTGCAGAAATCGTGTTCATCCAGTGGTTGGTCTGTGTGTCAAACACTCTGATGGTGGCGTGGTACTGACCCTCAATGCCCCCAAATACAAACATCTTTGTCCCGATGATGGTAGCAGAGTGACTGTATGAAGCAGGAGGTGGAGTTCCTCTGGTGTTGATTAAAGTCCAGACCATTGAGGTGGTGTCCAACTTGTAGATGTCATTAGTGGGTCCAGTCCGGGTCCATCCTCCATTGATAAACATGACCTTACCCAAGACACAGGCTGAGTGGTTCTCCCTCCCGTCTGGAACGGTCCCAGAAACCTGTGGTTTGAACCATCTGTGGGCGTCGACATCAAATGCATAAAGGACATTATTTAAAGGACAGTAATTATAACCTCCCCAGAGGTAGACAGTGTCTCCAATCAGCACAGCTGTGTGACTGTAGCGCCTGGAGGGAACCTCAAGGTGAGGTTCTCCTGTTCCAGGGGTGACTGGGGTCAACTTCCTCCAACATAAAGTCACTGTATTGAAGACGTGTACTTCAATGTGATCTCTTTCCCTCTGGTTTACGTCTCCTCCAAAGCAGTAGATCTCGTGTCCGACCACCACAGCAGCGTGGTCCTTCCTATGTTCTCCTTCCAGATGTATCGTCCAGTGAAACATTTCACACAGCAGCTCCACCGTCAATGAGCGTTGACAACTAACTTACAGACTAACTCAGGCTTCCTCGTTGCAAGTCACTGTGAACTGATGTTTAGTGTATCGGACTTATTATTCATTAAGAACAATTAATATGGTTGTGATGTCATTGCATGATTACATCAGTGGGAGGAGTTTACATCAATCTGATTGGCCAATTGGCAACCTATAATTTGTAATCCAGAACTCAAGTACCGTTCTGTCTATGCCTGTACCTGCACGTCGGGACCACCGCAGGCCTCCACCCGAGTCTCCTCTAGCTTAGCCCTGCCCGGGCACAGTTCACCATCTGGCACTGTCTGTCGTCAGTGTTATGATCACACAAATGTGTGGCTTGAAATCAAATACTCAAATACTTGACTTGTTCCAATCCATACACTACAAGCATTGTATGTAGTCATAGCATTAGCACGTCATAGTACATATGTATAGTTTATATGTATAGTTTCATTATATAGATATTCCACTGTTACTTTCTTAGCTTACGCATGTTTCATGATAAATGCTTTTTATGTGATGTATTCCCATGCTTTTTTGGTTCTTGCTTAATGTAAATCGCTCTGGATTAAGAGCGTCTGCTAAATGCCTAAATTGTAAATTGTACAAGCCCTTTACATCGGTGGTTCCCAAAGGGGGGTCCGGGGACCCCTAGAGGAGTCATTGAGAGAGTTCCAGGGGGTCCCTATAGCTACATGGTAAATTAGGAACCAAATGGACCCTTCAGCGTCTGTAACTCAGAGAGTGTATACAAATGGAACCAAATCCATGTTGTTCCATTTGTACACTCTCAGAGTTAAATGAACATTGATTTTTACAATATTCACTGGGGTCCCGCAGAGATAGAAATGCCATTAAATGGGGGACCGTATAGCCAAATTCAGGTCAAACTTCTTGGGGTTTAAACTGGTTGAGAAGCCGTACAAATATTCTCTCAGGGGGGGGTCTCCTTGGCGTATATTTTCTAATGGGCGTCCGCAGGCTAATGTGGGGGTCCTTGACATGAAAAGGTTTGGGAACCACTGCTTTTACACGATACCTCTCTCCTTCATCTTCTACTTATCCCCCTCCTCGAGTCTCTTCTATATCTCCGTCTCAGACGCCTATGTGCGGTAATGTGTACGGTAATATGTGCGGTAATGTGTACGGTAATATGTATACGGTAATTCTGCTGCATGTGTATAGCGCCGCGGGCCACGCCACGCGCCGCGGACAGGCTCGCCATGAAGAAACGCGTTTCCATGGAGACGGCGATGTGTTCACGCCGGGCCCCCCTGCAGCCCCCCTGCAGCCCCCCCTGCAGCCCCCCCTGCAGGCCCCCTGCAGCCCCCCTGCAGCCCCCCCTGCAGCCCCCCTGCAGCCCCCCCTGCAGCCCCCCTGCAGGCCCCCTGCAGGCCCCCCTGCAGCCCCCCCTGCAGCCCCCCTGCAGCCCCCCCTGCAGCCCCCCTGCAGGCCCCCTGCAGGCCCCCCTGCAGCCCCCCCTGCAGCCCCCCCTGCAGCCCCCCTGCAGCCCCCCCTGCAGCCCCCCTGCAGGCCCCCTGCAGCCCCCCTGCAGCTCGTGTCATTGACTTCAATTAGCGCGGAGGACCGTTCCGCCTATAAGCACGTACTCGCTGAACGAGCCGATGCTCGAAGTGGCTTAGTGGATAGAGGGGGGGGGGGGGGGGGTGTGTGTGTATGTGTGTGTGTGTGTGTGTGTGTGTGTGTGTGTGTATGTGGAGGGTGAGAGGAGAGATGTGTGTGTGTGTGTGTGTGTGTGTGTGTGTATGTGGAGGTGGGGGTGGGGGGGGGAAGATGTGTGTGTGTGTGGAGGCAGGGGGGGTGTGTATGTGGAGGGTAAGAGGAGAGGTGTGTGTGTGTGTGTGTGTGTGTGTGTGTGTGTGTGTCTGTGTGTGTGTGTGTGGAGGGTAAGAGGAGAGATGTGTGTGTGTGTATGTGTGTGTGTGTGTGTGTGTGTGTGTGTATGTGGAGGGTGAGAGGAGAGATGTGTGTGTGTGTGTGTGTGTGTGTGTGTGTGTGTGTGTGTGTGTGTGTGTGTGGAGGGTGAGAGGAGAGATGTGTGTGTGTGTGTGTGTGTGTGTGTGTGGAGGGTAAGAGGAGAGATGTGTGTGTGTGTGTGTGTGTGTGTGTGGAGGGTAAGAGGAGAGATGTGTGTGTGTGTGTGTGTGTGTGTGTGTGTGTGTGGAGGGTGAGAGCAGAGATGTCAGTGAGGAGGAGATGTTGTCTCTCTCCACCATGGGATGACAGAAACGGCTTTCGTGGCATAAAGGAAGTCATCAGTAGAGAGGGGGAGGGGCGGCGTGTGGGGGGGGAGGGGTGGCGTGTGGGGGGGGAGGGGTGGCGTGTGGGGGGGGGAGGGGTGGCGTGTGGGGATTATGAAACACAGACTAGTGATGACCGATCTTATGCGAGGCTATAGTCGTTGCTAGCGCGAGCTGTTTCGTCCGATATCTTTTTTAACCACCTGAGCCCTGTACTCGGTTTACCTGGAGTCCCTCAGGGCTCTGTACAATACTATAGTGACTTTTCATCCCCAGAATAGGGATGTATTGTATAGCGGTTGATGAAGTAGTCCATTAGGATCACGAACAATAACTGGCTAACTTTTAACACCTTTCAATAACACTCACCGTCTATAGGGGGCGGCGGTGGCTCAGGGGTAGAGTGGCCGGATGGTAACCGCAAGGTTGCCAGTTCGAACCCTGTGGTGCTCCCCCAGAGTTAATGTCCAAGTGTCCTTGAGCAAGACTCTGAACCTCCTAATTGCTCCTGATGTGCTGGTTGGTGCCTTGCATGGTTTCCGCCGCCATCGGTGTGTGAATGGGTGAATTGATGTACAATCTATATGTAAAGCACCTTGGATAAAGGCGCTATATATAAATGCACCATTTACCATTTATCCAGCCCGTCTATCGATCTGTCTGATAATTCCATGCTGGCATTTTATGCATGTGTTCGAAGTTGTGGCGTCGTGTTGTATGTAGACATGTTCTGTAGACATGTTCTGTAGACATGTTCTGTAGACATGTTCTGTAGACATGTTCTGTAGACATGTTCTGTAGACATGTTCTGTAGAAATGTTCCGTGTTGTTCCGTGTGCATTGTTGTGTTCTGCACACGCTCCCTTTCAGTAGGTTGTGGGTCTCAGCGAGGCCACATGAAGATTCTTTTCACGGATTAAAAAATGATCCAGCACAGCCTGTCTTTTTTCAGTCAAAATGTGCTCGGTGCTCTTTCAAAAGATCTCTTTCACACCTGCTCACCCGCCACCCTCTTCTCCCTCCCCCCCCCCCCTCTCTCTCTCTCTCTCTCTCTCTCTCTCTCTATCTCTCTCTATCTCTCTCTCCTCGCCCTGCACTCATTCTTCCATCTGCCGGCTTTAGAAAAAAAAAAAGTGTCACAGCAAAAGATTACAGTTGGCAGTAATGGGGCCGCCGGCCGGGGTAGACATGCAGCAAGATGAGAGGGTATCCAGAGAACTCACCAGTTTACCAACTCCCCGCGTTTTAGTGCATTTTAGTTTTACTTCACCTTCATTTAACCCATTCTGACCTGAGATCAGATTCGTACGAGGTTTCCACTGGACACACACTGGTCTGATGAACCCATTCTGACCTGAGATCAGATTCTAAAAATGTCAGTCGTTCTTCGATTTTTCCAAAAATAGCAGACCTACAA
Source organism: Protomyctophum bolini (assembly GCF_963924005.1). Classification (NCBI taxonomy): domain Eukaryota; kingdom Metazoa; phylum Chordata; class Actinopteri; order Myctophiformes; family Myctophidae; genus Protomyctophum; species Protomyctophum bolini. Next base: position 43,017,601 of record NC_137873.1, read on the forward strand.
GCTCGTAGCGCGCCACTCGGTGGCGCGCTACGAGCTTGTAGATCTGCTATTTTTCAATAGCTAAAGCATTTAACATGATGCAAACACCAAAATGGGTTCCCGTTCAGAATGGGTTAAACACCAAAGTACCGAAACAATGTAATTCATTAGTAAACTATTCCTGAAAGGGTATACTGTACTTATCATTGGTATTCACATACTCACCTATTTATCATCATCTCTAGCTGACCATTTAATTTGCACGAAATAATTTGATCACTTTGGAAATTAACTATAACATCTGTGAGTTCACCTGTGAGAGGGACCAGTTGAGTTCACCTGTGAGAGGGACCAGTTGAGTTCACCTGTGAGAGGGAGACCAGTTGAGTTCACCTGTGAGAGGGACCAGTTGAGTTCACCTGTGAGAGGGACCAGTTGAGTTCACCTGTGAGAGGGAGACCAGTTGAGTTCACCTGTGAGAGGGACCAGTTGAGTTCACCTGTCATGTGAGAGGGACCAGTTGAGTTCACCTGTGAGAGGGACCAGTTGAGTTCACCTGTGAGAGGGAGACCAGTTGAGTTCACCTGTGAGAGGGACCAGTTGAGTTCACCTGTGAGAGGGAGACCAGTTGAGTTCACCTGTGAGAGGGACCAGTTGAGTTCACCTGTGAGAGGGAGACCAGTTGAGTTCACCTGTGAGAGGGACCAGTTGAGTTCACCTGTGAGAGGGACCAGTTGAGTTCACCTGTGAGAGGGACCAGTTGAGTTCACCTGTGAGAGGGACCAGTTGAGTTCACCTGTGAGAGGGACCAGTTGAGTTCACCTGTGAGAGGGACCAGTTGAGTTCACCTGTGAGAGGGACCAGTTGAGTTCACCTGTGAGAGGGAGACCAGTTGAGTTCACCTGTGAGAGGGACCAGTTGAGTTCACCTGTGAGAGGGACCAGTTGAGTTCACCTGTGAGAGGGACCAGTTGAGTTCACCTGTGAGAGGGACCAGTTGAGTTCACCTGTGAGAGGGACCAGTTGAGTTCACCTGTGAAGAGGGACCAGTTGAGTTCACCTGTGAAGAGGGACCAGTTGAGTTCACCTGTGAGAGGGACCAGTTGGGTTCACCTGTGAGAGGGACCAGTTGAGTTCACCTGTGAGAGGGAGACCAGTTGAGTTCACCTGTGAGAGGGACCAGTTGAGTTCACCTGTGAGAGGGACCAGTTGAGTTCACCTGTGAGAGGGACCAGTTGAGTTCACCTGTGAGAGGGACCAGTTGAGTTCACCTGTGAGAGGGACCAGTTGAGTTCACCTGTGAGAGGGACCAGTTGAGTTCACCTGTGAGAGGGACCAGTTGAGTTCACCTGTGAGAGGGAGACCAGTTGAGTTCACCTGTGAGAGGGACCAGTTGAGTTCACCTGTGAGAGGGACCAGTTGAGTTCACCTGTGAGAGGGACCAGTTGAGTTCACCTGTGAGAGGGACCAGTTGAGTTCACCTGTGAGAGGGACCAGTTGAGTTCACCTGTGAAGAGGGACCAGTTGAGTTCACCTGTGAAGAGGGACCAGTTGAGTTCACCTGTGAGAGGGACCAGTTGGGTTCACCTGTGAGAGGGACCAGTGGAGTTCACCTGTGAGAGGGAGACCAGTTGAGTTCACCTGTGAGAGGGACCAGTTGAGTTCACCTGTGAGAGGGACCAGTTGAGTTCACCTGTGAGAGGGACCAGTTGAGTTCACCTGTGAGAGGGACCAGTTGAGTTCACCTGTGAGAGGGACCAGTTGAGTTCACCTGTGAGAGGGTCCGAGGGACCAGTTGGGTTCACCTGTGAGAGGGACCAGTTGAGTTCACCTGTGAGAGGGACCAGTTGAGTTCACCTGTGAGAGGGACCAGTTGAGTTCACCTGTGAGAGGGACCAGTTGAGTTCACCTGTGAGAGGGACCAGTTGAGTTCACCTGTGAAGAGGGACCAGTTGAGTTCACCTGTGAAGAGGGACCAGTTGAGTTCACCTGTGAGAGGGACCAGTTGGGTTCACCTGTGAGAGGGACCAGTGGAGTTCACCTGTGAGAGGGAGACCAGTTGAGTTCACCTGTGAGAGGGACCAGTTGAGTTCACCTGTGAGAGGGACCAGTTGAGTTCACCTGTGAGAGGGACCAGTTGAGTTCACCTGTGAGAGGGACCAGTTGAGTTCACCTGTGAGAGGGACCAGTTGAGTTCACCTGTGAGAGGGACCAGTTGAGTTCACCTGTGAGAGGGTCCGAGGGACCAGTTGGGTTCACCTGTGAGAGGGACCAGTTGAGTTCACCTGTGAGAGGGACCAGTTGAGTTCACCTGTGAGAGGGACCAGTTGAGTTCACCTGTGAGAGGGAGACCAGTTGAGTTCACCTGTGAGAGGGACCAGTTGAGTTCACCTGTGAGAGGGACCAGTTGAGTTCACCTGTGAGAGGGACCAGTTGAGTTCACCTGTGAGAGGGAGACCAGTTGAGTTCACCTGTGAGAGGGACCAGTTGAGTTCACCTGTGAGAGGGACCAGTTGAGTTCACCTGTGAGAGGGGGACCAGTTGAGTTCACCTGTGAGAGGGACCAGTTGAGTTCACCTGTGAGAGAGGGACCAGTTGAGTTCACCTGTGAGAGGGACCAGTTGAGTTCACCTGTGAGAGGGACCAGTTGAGTTCACCTGTGAGAGAGGGACCAGTTGAGTTCACCTGTGAGAGGGACCAGTTGAGTTCACCTGTGAGAGAGGGACCAGTTGAGTTCACCTGTGAGAGGGACCAGTTGAGTTCACCTGTGAGAGGGACCAGTTGAGTTCACCTGTGAGAGGGACCAGTTGAGTTCACCTGTGAGAGGGACCAGTTGAGTTCACCTGTGAGAGGGACCAGTTGAGTTCACCTGTGAGAGGGACCAGTTGAGTTCACCTGTGAAGAGGGACCAGTTGAGTCCACCTGTGAGAGGGACCAGTTGAGTTCACCTGTGAGAGGGACCAGTTGAGTCCACCTGTGAGAGGGACCAGTTGAGTCCACCTGTGAGAGGGACCAGTTGAGTTCTCCTGTGAGAGGGACCAGTTGAGTTCACCTGTGAAGAGGGACCAGTTGAGTTCACCTGTGAAGAGGGACCAGTTGAGTTCACCTGTGTCCTGTTCTCCTGTGTTTGCATCGTGTTCTTGTTGGTTCGTATATACAGTAACTCCCTGTGGAGAGTGAGTGTGTCCTGTGTTATGCATCCTGAAAGTCCTGTTATTTACCTGCCTTCGTTTTTTCCCATTTTTGGAAGTTCCTGTGTTTCGTTAATGAATCCTTCGAAGTTTACTTGTTCTGTCCTGATGTCGCCTGCATTTGGGTCCTCCGTACTCATTCGAAACGGAACTGGTGAGATTTCACAGGGCCCAAAAACAGACGCATGGATTACAGGAATGAGATTTCTCTCACAGCATTTGGATTAATCATCAGAGCCATTAGGGATGGAGCTCGATACCGCTACCTGAAAGAATCGGATAACAAGCTTATTGAGTACCCGACCCGTTATCAATAAGCTTTGGGCTTATCACGCCTGTTATCGAGCAAATTAGCAGCGCTCATGTTTAGACAATCCAGACAAGAGGCGATCAAGAAATAAATGTAATCATCCACGCTGGCACAAACAAACACGATACCTGCCAACCAGCGCTGTCCATGGTAAACAAAATGACACCTTCAAAGTGACGGTATACACATATTAACAGTTTCTTCAATTTAATGCCACAGACGGAAAAACAGTCCACACTATTGATCCATAATGTATAAATGATAGATAAGGGTTCAGGACAACGAGGCCTTTTCGTGGAGGGGTCAGAATGAAATTTGGACTGTTTTTCGTCTGTGGTACTCAATTGTCTTCCGTCTGTTAGGAAGGTACTGTATTTGAAGGCCCTTGTAAAGAGATACGTCTTTCCACAAAATAATAGAAAATGCTCGATAGTGGGCTCGAATCAATAAGCCTGATCGATAAGGTGCTCGAGTCGTTATCAATAAAATAATGACGAGCTCCATCCCTACCTAGTACCTGCCATAGTCATTGTTGTAAACTCTTAAGTATTGGACCCTCGTCTGGTTCTGACAGACAGGTAGTGTGTGTGCAGGCTGGGTGGTGTGTGGTTCTGACAGACGGGTAGTGTGTGCAGGCTGGGTGGTGTGTGGTTCTGACAGACAGGTAGTGTGTGGTTCTGGGTGGTGTGTGGTTCTGACAGACAGGTAGTGTGTGGTTCTGGGTGGTGTGTGGTTCTGACAGACAGGTAGTGTGTGCCGGCTGGGTGGTGTGTGGTTCTGACAGACAGGTAGTGTGTGTGTGCCGGCTGGGTGGTGTGTGGTTCTGACAGACAGGTAGTGTGTGCCGGCTGGGTGGTGTGTGGTTCTGACAGACAGGTAGTGTGTGCAGGCTGGGTGGTGTGTGGTTCTGACAGACAGGTAGTGTGTGTGTGCAGGCTGCTGTGTGGTTCTGACAGACAGGTAGTGTGTGCCGGCTGGGTGGTGTGTGGTTCTGACAGACAGGTAGTGTGTGCAGGCTGGGTGGTGTGTGGTTCTGACAGACAGACAGGTAGTGTGTGCAGGCTGGGTGGTGTGTGGTTCTGACAGACAGACAGGTAGTGTGTGCAGGCTGGGTGGTGTGTGGTTCTGACAGACAGGTAGTGTGTGTAGGGCTGGGTGGTGTGTGGTTCTGACAGACAGGTAGTGTGTGGTTCTGACAGACAGGTAGTGTGTGTGCAGGCTGGGTGGTGTGTGGTTCTGACAGACAGGTAGTGTGTGCAGGCTGGGTGGTGTGTGGTTCTGACAGACAGGTAGTGTGTGCCGGCAGGGTGGTGTGTGGTTCTGACAGACAGGTAGTGTGTGCAGGCTGGGTGGTGTGTGGTTCTGACAGACAGGTAGTGTGTGCCGGCTGGGTGGTGTGTGGTTCTGACAGACAGGTAGTGTGTGCCGGCAGGGTGGTGTGTGGTTCTGACAGACAGGTAGTGTGTGCCGGCTGGGTGGTGTGTGGTTCTGACAGACAGGTAGTGTGTGCCGGCAGGGTGGTGTGTGGTTCTGACAGACAGGTAGTGTGTGCCGGCAGGGTGGTGTGTGGTTCTGACAGACAGGTAGTGTGTGGTTCTGGGTGGTGTGTGGTTCTGACAGACAGGTAGTGTGTGCCGGCAGGGTGGTGTGTGGTTCTGACAGACAGGTAGTGTGTGGTTCTGGGTGGTGTGTGACAATCCGGTTGAAGTATACCTTCGGTACGACGACAGCAGCGGCGGGCCCAGGAGAACAATAAGGCGACACGAGACAGTATCACGCTAAAGGTTCACAAAGTTTATTACACACACAGGAACATATATAGAGCTGGATCCCAACTGACGTGAACACAAGATATCAGACATAATAACCGCTAACTGACCTTGCTGTCTGAGATGTCTCTCGTAGCCTAACTATAAACTATGCTACAGTTCAGGCATTATACACAATACATATCAAGTACACTGTGATCTCACGTACAAGTACACAGCCATGGGCGATCAAGATTATAACAGTCATGACAGTTTTAACATGATGCTTCTATACAAGACTGTTAATGTCCGCACCTTTAATTAAGGCTCCTAAAACTTTAGCTAGTATAAGTGAGAACGTCCTCAGCAGCCTATAGAGAACATCTTTAGGGACCATTTTTTCACTCAGTGTTCAAAACCTCCAGGGGATTTTTTTTTTTTTTTTTTTTTTGCCTGGCAGTTCAATTTGTCATTTCCAGAATGTACAAAACAATTCCTGAGGGTCACTGTTTTCAGTAAACCACATCCTACCACATACATACCTTAACCCATTCTGACCTGAGATCAGATTCATACGAGGTTTCCACTGGACACACACTGGTCTGATGAACCCATTCTGACCTGAGATCAGATTCTAAAAATGTCAAGTCGCTCTTCGATTTTTCAAAAAATAGCAGACCTACAAGCTCGTAGCGCGCCACTCGGTGGCGCGCTATGAGCTTGTAGATCTGCTATTTTTCAATAGCTAAAGCATAACATGATGCTAACACCAAAATGGGTTCCCGTTCAGAATGGGTTAAAGTTGTCCATGTTGGTCGGTATAGAATAGATGGAAGTAGCCTGTATCGCCGTCGAGCTGTCCCCTGTTTCCCGGTGATCGCTGAAGATAATTGGACATGCATGCTGGTGCAAATATAGGTTATTTCTCTATCCATATTCATATTTTTGATGCAATATGATGACTTCTATATAGTCAATTCAATTATTCAACTGTAGCCTTTTTAAGTGGCCAAATCACAACTATAGTTGTTTCAAGACCCTTTACATTCTATAGCCTTCTAGAAGGAGCAGGACAGGAAGGACTGTCGAGTCATTCCCAGGTCCAAGTGTCATTCCCAGTCTGTGACGGTGCCTGCCAGTTATCCCATTCTGAACGGGATCCCATTTTGGTGTTAGCATCATGTTATGCTTTAGCTATTGAAAAATAGCAGATCTACAAGCTCGTAGCGCGCCACCGAGTGGCGCGCTACGAGCTTGTAGGTCTGCCATTTTTTAAAAACCGAAGAACGACTGACATTTTTAGAATCTGATCTCAGGTCAGAATGGGTTAATCAGACCTAGTGTGTGTCCAGTGGAAACCTCGTATGAATCTCAGGTCAGAATGGGTTAAGTGGCCAAATCACAACTATAGTTGTTTCAAGACCCTTTACATTCTATAGCCTTCTAGAAGGGCAGGAAGGACTGTCGAGTCATTCCCAGGTCCAAGTGTCATTCCCAGGTCTGTGACGGTGCCTGCCAGTTATTCTGCCTAGGGCACAAACCGTACCTCTAATGTGTCCGAGTGGTGTGCTTTTAGCACGATTCAACCTTGACTATATCCCAACTCATTACGGCCGCATGCCCCTCCACTGCATCCCTAATTATTCGCAAACAGGTGCTATCACTCAGGCAGCGTTGCTTATTGCCGCAGTGTTAACCCATTCTGACCTGAGATCAGATTCTAAAAAAATGTCTTCTACACGCTGACAGTTTTCTGAAAAAAGCTATGTTTCTGACCTGAGATCAGATTCTAAAAATGTCTTCTATACACGCTGACAGTTTTCTGAAAAAAGCTATGTCTCTGACCTGAGATCAGATTCTAAAAAAGCTGTTTCTATGTCAGTGGTTCTTCGATTTTTTCAAAAATAGCAGACCCTACAAGCTCCTAGCGCGCCACTCGGTGGCGCGCTATGAGCTTGTAGATCTGCTATTTTTCAATAGCTAAAGCATATAACATAATGCTATAACACCCGCCCAAAATGGGTTAAAGATTTAATTTAGAGATGGCAGCCCAGGATATTATTAACCCTGCTAATTATAATGGTGCGCTCCGCAGGCGAAACGCCACAGACCTCGGGGGGGCAGGAAGGAGGAACATAAGCACACAATTGCTTTCTCCTTCGTTCCAAGGAGACTCTTACACAGGACAGGACAGGACAGGACAGGTGTGGTGGATGTGATGTTGACACAGCAGAGGCTTACACAGGACAGGACAGGACAGGACAGGACAGGTGTGGTGGATGTGATGTTGACACAGCAGAGGCTTCCATGCATGTGATCTACGAGGAGGGTTGCTTTTTTTTGTGTGTGTGTGACGAGGGCGAACGAACGCATGCATGCAGGCTGGGCATGTTCTGCATTATTAGACAGACGAGACAAACGCATGCGAAAGGTGTTGCGGTGAATATTGTGCAGCTGGGATGCACCCCGGGCGTGCACGCACACACACACGCACACAGAGAGAGGGACATGAATTGCATTCACATGTACTGTAGTATAATACTGAATGCAATGAATAGAGACACGTGGCCTATATATTCCTTGTTCTCTGTCCCTCTCAGTCTCTCTTTTCCAGCTGCAGAAAATAAAAGCTTTTCTCACACACACACACACACTCACCCACACACACAGTCAGACTGACATATTTCTTTTCATGTGCATCTCCATTATTAAGTTTTTCTCATTGGGAAGGGGAGTAAGGCGATGTGGCCTGTGATCTTTTATTCATCTCTCTCTCCCCCCCCCCTCCTCCTCCTCATCTTCATATCGCGTTCCTCGCCTCCGCATCGGGTCCTCGGCATCCGACAGATCTGCTAGGCTAGGGAGCCGGGGAGAGGAGAGGAGAGGAGAGGAAAGAGGAGGTGAGAGAGGAGAGGAAGTGCGTGAGAGGAGTGGAGGGGGGGAGAGGAGAGGAGAGCAAAGCAAAGAGGAGGTGAGAGAGGAGAGGAAGTGCGTGAGAGGAGTGGAGGAGGGCAGAGGAGAGGATGAGTAAAGGCAGAAGAGAGAGGAGTCCGATCTACAGTATACAAGCTCAAATGTTGAAGACGCGTGCACATCTTTGAATATATATTATTTCCTAGCGAACGTTTATAGCTCAAATCTTTGCTTCTGGGGAGGGGGGGGGGCCGTCTTTGGTACAAAACATTTTCAGATGGGGGGGGGGATACAGATCATTTTTGGGGGTCCTTGACATGCAATTGCATGGTTGAGAACCGCTGACATAGAAACATGGGCTAAGAGGACAGAGGTGTTGAGGAGAGGATCATGTGAGAAGGGTGGAGGGGGGGGAAGCATAAGGAAGAACGGCCTGGGGGTTTCAGAGGAATGACAGATGAAGTAGACGAGGAGAAAGGTAGGGATCAGCAGAAGGAGGTGAAGGGTGTTGACAATTAGATGACAGGAGAGGTGAGGAAATGACATTCATTATGGACATTTGAACAGCAGACTCAAGTACATTAGAGTGTGTGACGGGGACAGGAGGGCGCTCAGGAGCAGATTGTGCTGATGGCGGGCCGGTCGGTCCAGCCCCTCAGAGCACAGCAGATGGTCAGGACAGTGTCGGGGACAAAGTACCGTTCTCCGCTGAAAACTCATGACCACTCATCGTCCATAGTCACGGTGAGCGGAATCAGGTATAATCCTGTTGGCACAAGACATGGAGTTTTTAATACACCTTAAAGGACCACTTCACCACTTTCCAACCTATCTTCATATAATTGGTCTTCACTGATGTTCATGAAATGATGGCTGCTTTGCCCATTCAGATCAGAAATGCTAACATTGACAAAGTCATCATAGACTGCAGGAAAAAGCTTCAAATGAATTATCTGGAGCTGCATATATTCAGGCGGCATCATGAATGCTCAACCGTCCCTAAACTATCGAGGACAGAATTATTAAAACAATTTAGTATGAAAATGCACATCGGAGAAAACAAACGCAAAAAAGCTTTTTACCGGGGGGAAAACCCAAGACTGAGAAGAATAGAACACCAAGAGCAAGATTAAAAGTGCTTAACATTTTTTGCTGCCACTGTCTCTGAGGAAGAAGTGATGGAGTGATCTGACTGCAGGCCTCTCAGCAGAGCTAGTAGGTTTTGAGGCTTGCCGCTGGTCCCACACAGCTGTTCATGATCTGCACTAATGATCACCTCATGACTATGTCTGTCATTGGACCATTTGCAGACTGCGCCCATCTTGAGTTGGGAAGCACTCGTTTTTAGTGAAGGGATGTCCTGATCTCTGCCTCCTGCATTATGTGCACATTAGAAACGGGTGATACGCAGCCGCAGGGCAGTTGAGTGATATCTAACGAGCACTTCCAAACTGCAACACTTAGGAAAATAATCACCTGCAAGGACACAAAGTAGCTCATAACAACATGATGTTTATGAATCAAACACTTTGAGGATAGAAAGAGAATAATTCAAGCTTTTCGTACAGCTGCAATGTTGGTGAGTTTGACCTTGTTTAATACAATCAGACAGGACTTTTTCTGTTCGGACGAGTGTCTATGGGAAGTTGCACCTTGTTAGCACCTTGCCACTTATATGGTAAGATAGCCTCGGTCTGCATATGGTCCAAATTATGGTCCGTTTGGACGGTAAAGTTTGGACCTTTTTTTCATTGACAAACTAAATGGAAACAAACATATGATGACTAAAACGAACAAATAAAAACTAGACTAAAATGTTAAGAAGGGACTAGTGGACAAGAGATCCAGTAGAAGTCATTTTTACACCTGGTTGCATGCTGAAAAGAGCCGATCTACAAGCTCTCAACGCGCCACAGCACGACGTTTTGGGAGCTTGTAGATCAGCTATTTAAATAAACTGGAATATAGAGCAGTACCATGTAGACTTTCCTGTTCAATTCATGGTGTAAACTAAAGGATTCCTGGTAACTGACCTCAGTGATATTATGAATCATAGCTTTCATCATGTGGTCTGTGCACCGGTGCCTTCTATTATTGGAAGACAAGAAACGGTATGAAAACTGTCTCAGTTGATCAGTACCAGGGATAAATGTGAAGATGTACCACTGTAGTGTACACACATAATGCTTCAGAAACATACTGTACACTACAGTATAGGGCTTACTGTAATCTAATCAGCACAGCAATAATTAGGCTCCCGGTATTTAACCCATTTAGACCTGAGGACGATTCTACAAATGTGACCAAATTTGACTGAGAGACTGCCATTGGATTTTTTTTGGAATTTTAGTTTTTTCATAATATGAAAGCAGGGAATCATAGCTTCAAATTGACATATTGGTTGTTGTTGTTCAGTTTGACCCACCAGTTTTGGCTTATGGAGTATAATGTCTTGCAGAAAACAGCGAGTTGAGAAAACGGGCTTGAAAAGGTTCACTTCTGTGGTCTCTGACATTACACCTACAGTAGCTACATGTTTGGGCATTTATTTCATATTTACATGTCGATTTCAGCCACTTATAAATAGCAGACCTACAAGCTCGTAGCGCAGCACTCTGTGCCGCGCTATGAGCTTGTAGATCTGCTATATTTCAATAGCTAAAGTATAACATAACAGTTTTTGGTTTAGACTAGTCGTCATTGGTTAGACCAGTCATTAGTCCTACAACTACAACCTATCTCAAACCCTCACCGTAAAACCTAACCTCCCACGGGGCAGCACACCTAAACCTATAACCTTAGCCCACGTCTAACCAATGACTAGTCTAAACCTAACCTCCCACGGGGCAGCACACCTAAACCTAACCTTAACCCATGTCTAACCAATGACTAGTCTAAACCTAACCTCCCACGGGGCAGCACACCTAAACTATAACATTAACCCATGTCTAACCAATGACTAGTCTAAACCTAACCTCCCACGGGGCAGCACACCTAAACTATAACATTAACCCATGTCTAACAAATGACTAGTCTAAACTAAGTATGAACCCCCCCAGAATGTGTTGATCTACAGCATTTACTCACAATGTTTCAGTCAATGGCCACAGATGAATACAAACACATCGCTTTATCACGAGCAGTGCGATGAATCCATTTCACATCTGCACCGTGACAATGCTTCCATCGGGCTAGGAGCTGTTGAATAGTAGAGGTGAGAGCACAGCCAGAGCCTTCCCTTCATTAATTTACTGCTACTTAGATAGTTCAGTGCCAGAGATTGCAATAGTACTCGATGTAGTTTAAATAAATGATGGCCGCCATGATGGCTCTTTGACCCTGCGTATGTATGTATACACCTGTCTGGCTGATTGTAATGAATAGTAATGAAAACGGTGAGACGTAACTCGAGTAGAATGCAAGGTCAAACACCCAGTGATAAATTGTCACTTTACTCCCACTCCTTGCAGTGTAGCCAAGATGGATATAGGCTATCTAATATCTGGGGCACAACTATTGAAAAGGACCTACGATGGAAAAAAGGCAAAAAACAAACAAACAATTAATTTAGCTGGGAATTTAGCTGGGGACCCCCTCAAACCCCCCCAAGGGGTCCCTGAGGGTCCCTGGGTCTCACTGTGAGAGCAGCTGCAGTAGTCCGACTCCAATCCAAGTTGCCTGGCTAGTCCTCATAATTGCCAGGCTTTAGGGCTCACACGACATCATGTCTTCAACGATGCAAAGCAAACGTTTGTGCATGCATATATTATGTTGTTTACTGTGTGTGTGTGTGCGTGTGCATGTGCGTGTGTGTGTGCGCGTGCGTGTTTTTGTCTAAATCTGGTCTGTGTCTGTGCATACCAGTGCATATTATGTATGAGAGACTGAGAGGGGTGCGTGTGCGTGTGTGTGTGTGTGTGTGCGCACGCACGCATGGGTGTGTGTTTATATAGCTTTTGTCTGTGTGTGTATTGGTTCTAGTATGTAGTATCATGTGCGCGTGCGTGCTAATTATTGGGTCGTCCACTCATAGTTAACAGTCTTTGCATTGAGTTGTGCTGGAAATGTACTGTAATTCTGCAAACTGTTAATCAATATTTCAATCAATCAATCTACCACTTGCGCTATTTCTGTAGCCCATGGAATCCAGGCTTAAGAAGTGAGTGAGTGAAAATACTCCAAAACACTTAACGTAGAGAGTCTGGATTCCAGGTTTTCTATTTCTGAGGAGAAACATGACATTCCTCTTATCTCTGCATGCTTAAGGGTCCGTCCTCTTCATCCATCCAGTGTCCAGGATGTACAGGTCTAGTGTTTACATAATGCACCATAGGAGAAATTCCTTCTATAAGCATAAGCATGACATCTAATATCTGACCATCCTGTTTATGGAAACATAATGTAATGAGAGAGACCATTGTACTTTGCCGTTAAATGGGAGCATCTGTCTACTGTGAGTGTGAAGCACTTTGGTTTGACGCGGTTTCTGTATCTGTACCTAGCCTACACGCGCGCACGCGTGTGTGTCAGTACGCGCGTGTGTGTGTGTGTGCATGTGCTGTTTTACTACAAATTCAACCTCAAGCTTATTGTCGAATCACAAGTGTGCAGGTGTGAAATAGTGGGTGAAAGTATATTTTACGTTCAAGCTCCCAAAAAAGACAATCATAAGAAAACAGGCAAGTGTCAAATAACAATGCAGCTTCGAATATACTCTGTATTGTGTCGAATATAAGACGACTCTGATTGTAAAACGACCCCCATTTCTTTAAGACTCATTTGTAGAAAAAAAGAACATTGGATGTCAAATAGTCTAGTCCCCGATTATAATACGACCCCGTTTTTTAGGATATTTCCATTGGGGGGAAAAAATATTCAGGCCAATAGGGTACATAAAATGTGTTTACTCAAAACACACTCACTCAAAACACACTCACTTTGAAGCAGATATCAAATATGTATGAAATATGGGAACGGGGTATATTCCCATGCAGTCATGTGTACACTCACAGTCACATAGCATGATGGCCGTGGAGAGCATTCACTGTAATAGATGCATAAAGCGATAGCACCAGTGAGACGGTGGGCTGTATTTTGCGTGTCTTAAGTACCATGTCTTATTACCTAACTTGAGTAAACTAAAGACCTGGAGGCGTGATCAATGCCATTTGGCTATTCTGAGTGGCCAAAGAGCATTGATCACGCCTCCAGGTCTTTCGTTTACTCAAGTTAGGTAATAAGACCTGGTACGCAAAATACAGCCCGGTGTGTGGTGCTGCCAAGACTTGTTTCTATATTCTAGTTTTAGTCGTTTATAACCACCTAAAATTACTTAAAGTGGACGACACCATAAAGCATGACACTTGTTTACAATAGGGCCCACCATTTTCAATTCATCAAAACATTTAGAGACGTACGAATATACACTTAATGTATACTTATACACTATATACTGTATATATAGCCAAAAACAGGAAAACATGGTGACATAAATATGACCGCTCAAAGATTTTCTTTAACCCATTCTGAACGGGAACCCGTTTTGGTGTTGGCATCATGTCATGCTTTAGCTATTGAAAAATACCAGATCTACAAGCTCATAGCGCGCCACCGAGTGGCGCGCTATGAGCTTGTAGGTCTGCTATTTTTGAAAAGAATCGAAGAACGACTGACATGTTTTAGAATCTGCTCTCAGGTCAGAATGGGTTAATCAGACCAGTGTGTGTCCAGTGGAAACCTCGTATGAATCTGATCTCAGGTCAGAATGGGTTAAAACACTCTTCGTACTGGATTGTGTGATCCAGTACGAATGATAGTAGTGATCCTTTGTTTGCGTTCGTTTAAATGTGCTTAAGCTGAAGCGGTTTTTCATCGTACGGTACGTTTGAAGTCAAGAGACACTATTTTTGGATTATTATTTTCTAGTCAGCTGTGTAACGAAGCGATGCATGTCCCCAGTTGGACTAGTTAAGGCTCACGCTTACTCCAGTCTTTAGGTGATGTCACTACTCACCGCGGTGGTTTGGAAAACTACAACATGACGTCACTTTAGCCACAGTGATAAGAGACTCACCACTCGCCCCAACACAAATCTCTTGTTTTACTAAAACTACAACATGACGTCACTTTAGCCACGGTGATAAGAGACTCACCGCTCACCCCAACACAACTCTCTTCTTTTACTAAAACTACAACATGACGTCACTTTAGCCGCGGTGATAAGAGACTCACCGCTCACCCCAACACAACTCTCTTCTTTTACTAAAACTACAACCTGACGTCACTTTAGCCGCGGTGATAAGAGACTCACCGCTCACCCCAACACAACTCTCTTCTTTTACTAAAACTACAACCTGACGTCACTTTAGCCGCGGTGATAAGAGACTCACCGCTCACCCCAACACAACTCACTTCTTTTACTAAAACTACAACATGACGTCACTTTAGCCACGGTGATAAGAGACCCACCGCTCACCCCAACACAACTCTCTTGTTTTAATAAAACTACAACATGACGTCACTTTAGCCACGGTGATAAGAGACTCACCGCTCACCCCAACACAACTCTCTTGTTTTACTAAAACTACAACATGACGTCACTTTAGCCGCGGTGATAAGAGACTCACCGCTCACCCCAACACAACTCTCTTGTTTTACTAAAACTACAACATGACGTCACTTTAGCCGCGGTGATAAGAGACTCACCGCTCACCCCAACACAACTCTCTTGTTTTACTAAAACTACAACATGACGTCACTTTAGCCGCGGTGATAAGAGACTCACCGCTCACCCCAACACAACTCTCTTCTTTTACTAAAACTACAACATGACGTCACTTTAGCCGCGGTGATAAGAGACTCACCGCTCACCCCAACACACAACTCTCTTGTTTTACTAAAACTACAACATGACGTCACTTTAGCCGTGGTGATAAGAGACTCACCGCTCACCCCAACACAACTCTCTGTTTTTTATCAACCAACGCGGTGGTTAGGTTATCACCTAAAAGTGGAGTATGCGTCCATGCAGCTTCACATCATGACAGGGTAAGTATACACAATTAATCCAAACCTCTACCAAAGTGTCCTCTCCATTCAAACCATCGTCTTTCGCAGAAAACAGCAGATGCGTACAGTAGCACTGTGAGCTTTATCAGAGAAAGATATTTAATGTACTGTAGAGCGGAAACAGAAGAACACGAGTCTATAGAGAGAGCCCTGTGGGACTCCCGCTCGACAACATATGGGATTTAACCCATTCTGACCTGAGATCAGATTCATACGAGGTTTCCACTGGACACACACTGGTCTGATTAACCCATTCTGACCTGAGATCAGATTCTAAAAATGTCAGTCGTTCTTCGATTTTTCAAAAATAGCAGACCTACAAGCTCATAGCGCGCCACTCGGTGGCGCGCTATGAGCTTGTAGATCTGCTATTTTTCAATAGCTAAAGCATAACATGATGCTAATACCAAAATGGGTTCAAGGTCAGAATGGGTTAAGTGGCTAAGGCGTCGTCCTGTCAGTACGTTTTGACCTTAAAATGTGACCGAAATGAATGATTCAGAGGTGGGTTTTGACTGTACAACAACACCACTCCCTCCCTCATCTCTGACCTGAAAGTGCCACGTAATCAACCCCCCCGGGGCTGCCACGTACTGTACGGCTTTATGAATTTTAGATTCTTATCTTCCTTCCTTTTATTTCTCTCCCATTTCCTCTGTCTCCTCTCCGCACCCTCCTCCACCCTCCCCAAACATCCTTTCTGATTCCTCTGTGTGTGTGTGCCGTTTGACGTAATTTGCACAAATGAACACAGTGCAGGAATAACCGATGGCCTGGATATACAGTATGTTTTGTGGATTCTGATTTTATTTATGTATTTAGATTTTCGTGGAAGATTCAAAAAGCGTCAAAATGTCAGGGTGTTATTATGCCACAGTCAATCTTTGTCAATGTGTGTAACCAAACGTAGGACCGTTATTTTGTTAACATTTGTACATTCTCCGAATTTAATTATACCACCAAGGATTTAACTGTGCATTTGAGACTGACTGAAAAGCAGTGTTGACTAAAAGTCTTAAATCATGGTCTCAAAGGACAATAATTGTAACATCATATACAGTAGATATCACACTTTTATAGATTACTGTGGTGTATTGTAAAATAAGCCTTCAAGCTTTTTTTTTGTTTATCCTTTTGACTAATTTTATGCACATGTTTCTTTTGACTTCTTTTTAGTCAGTCAATCAATCAATCAATCAATCAAAACTATGATTAAAATCTCTATCTTCTAATGCAGTTGGGATTGGACCTCATGGCATCAGAGGAATGTGTGAAGTGCCAGTTTGCCCAGCCTGGCCACATATCGTCTGTTGTGTTTCACGCACTGTTTGCACAGGAGCCTGTACTTCTTGCATAAGGATATCCAGGTCACCACAGGTTGCATAATAGCAGCTTCCCTATTATTGACAGCAATGTGATTCCATTCAATAGAGCAGGCCAGAATGCCACAGACGAAAAGCAGTCTAAGTCCACACTATTTATCCATAATGTATACATGATAGCTATAAAGGGGTCAGGACAACGAGGCCTTTTCGTGGAGGGGTCAGTCTGAAATTTTGACTTGGACAGTTTTTCGTCTGTGGTACTCATTAATGCTTATTATTATTATTATTGCATGCAGATGCAGGACAGCTGTTTTCCTGTACAATGCCTTGCAGTCACGCAGCTTATAATTAGTCCAATACACAATGGCAGTGATTACTGTATTGCAACCTCTAATCTGCAACAAAATGTCCAAGTGTTTCTCCGATTGACATTTCTATTCATCTAGCCTCTACTATTTGAAATAAGAGTGTTTTTTTTCTTTTTTTTTACCCAGCTGCTGTTAGCTCGCCTTATGAGAAGACAACTGACTAACTGTTCACAACGCCATGAAGCATGTTCCATCCTAACTAAAGGTACATTAAACCTAATTAACCGAGAGAGGATGGGAGAAACATGATCTGTAATTGTTTCTCAGAAATTGATTGTCTGCAGAAGACACACGTAATTGTCCAAACAAAGCCATTAAGTTCTGCAGCCAAAACCTGTGAATAAATGCCATTTGTAGGAGTCTGTTATGGCCTTCGCTTGGTGGGGTCGCTTCTCGAGGCAATGAGGAGAAAAATAAACTGTGAAGAGAAAGAAAATCGAGAAAACAATTAAACGACAACTAGAAAAGTTGTGCTTCTCGGAGGGTGTGCGTGTACAGTATAGTACAGTACAGCATGTACAGTAGGCCCTTCTGGGTGTGTAGGCCAAGGACAAGGGTTTACATGCATGTCTAGCGGTGCTTATAACATGTCCAAAGAATCCACAGAGGGAAATCATTTTCGGTTCAGGGGTTAAAGGCCAGAACATGAATCAGTCTATGTTGTTTTCACTATAGCCTGGCTCCAGACCATAGACCCAGCTGGCCTGCCCAACACTCTATGAGTGAACTGAAGCTTCACGCTTCAGTCTGATAATCACGGATTACTCACGTGTTCATCATGATTTGAGGTATTTTGTACAAAACTCGTGCAAACTTTGGAAGACGATCTTTGCCAATCAGGACATGGAACATGAAAACTCTGACATAAGAGGAATGGCATGAACCTCCTTTGTGTGATACTGTATATCACATGCTGGACTTGATTGTGCATACAGTAGTTAAATAAACACTCCAGATTGTACTGTACACGTCTCCTACGCTACATCGTCAGTCTTCTGTGGGATTTCAGAGACACACTTGACCGCGACCTGACTTTGTTCCTTTGATGTTACGGCCATTGTTTCCAACAACAATAGCGTGCTGCAGCTCTCCGGGGGCTCTCAACACAATCGTTCCCTCATGTCTCAAGTTTATGTATTTTGGCTGTAGTGTATAGACAGACAGCCGCATAGCCCCTGCTTTTAATGACCACCACCGAGACAACAGAGATGCATGCGAGGCGAGCTGGCAGTAGAAGATAGGTAAGGCCCCGGGGATCAAAGCTTTTAACGGTTAATGTGGGCGGCGTCCAGATGCTGAGATTATGAAAAGTGTCTCAAACAAAATGGCAACATCATATGATACTGTTAAGGTGGCTTTTGAATTCCTCTGGTTTTAACCCATTTAGCATTTAGACCCGAGGACGATTCTACTAAATGTCTTCTAAATCCTGACAGTTTTCTGAAAAAGCCTGTGTTTCTATGTCAGTGGTTCTCAAGAATGTGAAGGACCCACAGAATTATATGTATGTGTGTAGGGCAACCCCCATCTGAAAATGTGTTAGTCCCGGCAGGACCCCCCCCCCCCCTCCCCCAGAAGCAAACACATGAGTTAAAACGTTCACTGTGAAAGAATATATATTCAAAGATTTACACACGTCTTCATGATTAAAAAAATTAATAGCAGACCTACAAGCTCATAGTGTGGCACTCTGTGCCACACTATGAGCTTGTAGATCTGCTATTTTTCAATAGCTAAAGTTTGTAATAATGGTTAAAACACCAAAAGGGTTTCCCGCCCCTTCTCTGTTATATCTTCAAATCTTCCCTCTACATTTTTTGCTAAATCTTTTTTTTTGTATTACTATTTGTAGTAAAACAAAGTACATATAGGGCATAAAAGTACATCTAAGTGGCTAAATGTCAAGTTTTTCATACTAGTTTATAGGCATTACCAGGTTGGCCTCGCGTAGCCAGCCTTCATCTGCCCCAGGCAGGCAGGTTAAGTCTGGCCCCTTTTGTGGGAGGACTTCACGGCCGAAGTGGTTGACGAGCCAATCAGGTTCGTCTGGAACCAGGCTATAACCAACCAGGGCCCAGTATGCAAATATGGGGCGGGACATCTAATACTGAGAGGGACGAGACTAATATTATCCACACAGTGGTATTAGTATCGCTACGTGAGGCCACCAGGGAGTGATCTAATTTAATCCGTCTAAAACCGTATAGAATAGGATTTTCAGTACAGTACAGTACAGTATGTCCTACCAGGGATTCGACCCCAGGTCTCCCTGGTGTGGTGGGAGACAAAAGGACTAGCTGGAATGCCTGTTTGGGCTGAGGAGATCCTATTGTGCTTTGAACTTCAGGCACTACTTGTTAATCCGTTCCTGGAACCGTTCCTTAATCCTGGAACGCATCTGTGTTTTTGCTTTTTACCTGCACTTTTAACCGTTATTTGAAACTTTAGCACAAGCAGAAACTTGTAGATCTGCTATCTTTGAGAAAATCGTGATGTGTGCAAATCTTTTGAATACACATTGTTTCTAATGATGCATATAGAAATACACATGCACTTGTACGTGCATGCATTCACATGCACACACACACACACACACACACACAGAATAGGCTATACAGATGCGTATATAAAGTGCAGACACGCACAATTCAATATCGTCCGCTGGGATCACACGATGCGTGATTTGAGTCATTTGACACGCCTGCATGTCTCCCACACCAGGGGAAGGACATCATAACGACGTGCGTCATTCAACCAGAGAACATTTCATTGAGCTGCTCCTGTCGACTCTGACAACCTGCAATTATACCATGAGCACAGCAGCGCTCTATGAAGTCCCTTCACGTTGCCAGCCGCACGTTACATGCAATCAAGGGCTTTTGAGCGCGCCTGTCACCAACAAAATGAACATTCAAGCCTCGTGTTGTCTTTGCCAGCATGTGATATAGCTTTGGTGCCTTTGACAGAAGCTTTCAAAACATATTCAAATTATTCATGAAGATACGTTTAAAATGACACTAGCTACGTTTTTGTTCCAAACGCGGCCTCAAACACGTCTGCTCTGTGCGAGCATGCAACGAACTTGGCAAGTCAGTTCTGAATAACAAACATCTACATTTTCCCCCTTTTATTTAGAATGAGTGACAAATCCGCATTTTGTTTTAGTGTCAGGCTATCTGCCAAGTCCTTCTCTATGATCTGAGATAGCCGTCCTTTGTCATGCAAAGCATATCTTTTCACTGTTGCCAAATTTTGCGAGAGAAATAAACAGCTATAGGTCTATGAAAACAAGCCCAACAGAAGAGGCTATAGGCTACACGAGCGCTTTAAACCTATGTAGCCAACATTTGAAAATGTTGAAAATTTTACAAGCAACAGAATGCACTCTGTCGAGCTGCCAACTTGCCACTTGCAAACACGTACTGCTACTAACTAATGTCTACAACTGCTGTTCTAAATTGACATATAGGGCAATACCAACCTCAAAGTATTTAACGTGAATGACCCCACAGATTATTATACTGTATGTAATTCACTTTTTCACATTTGTCAGCGTTCTGATTGGTCCCTGATTAGTGTTTCTGCCTTGTTACGCCCCATGGTTCTGCCTTGTTGAATGGCCAGTAATGAATAATGAATGGCCAGTTTTGAGCGTTTGTCCCACCACGCACGTTAAATGCCATTGACAATGAATGGTCAGCTTCGAGTGTTTGTGTAAACACAAACATTGAAGACAAAAGTGAGGACGCAAATTGTGATTTTTGGCCAGAATGAGATGATGTATGATGATACACTTCACACAGGTGTGATTTATTATTTACTTAAGTACAGTAAGTGATTAAATGTAATTAGTTACTTTCCCCCACTGCACCAGAACCCAACCTGTTCAGAGAACATTAACAAACAGGTGGCCACAACGATGTGATGGCTGGAACATTATACTCTCTGGGATTACTTGGGGATTGTTTGATTTAACTGTGGAAATATACTGGCTGAGGTCTGAGGAGCAAAGGCCAGACAGTAACTAACTGTACACAAACTGTGTCCTCTCTTTGAATCTATGCCTGGGTGCTTACTTTAAAGGACCTTTGAGCAAGGCTGCAGCAGACTGTACGTCGGCATCTTGACTGTAGTTTAGCCTCTGTTCTGTTCCTGAGATTATCCAACAGAACGCTGATACAGCCGGATACAGAGATCAATGATAAAAGGCCACATATCTCTGGCCTTTTTTTAAATGTTATTGTCCCTGTGTCCCCTAGGGCACAGGTACCCTCACAAACAAACAAACAGGTGTCTAAACTCCCCCCCCCCCCTGGTCAGCTGGTGCGCCGGATGGAGGGGAAAGGAACTTTTTTTTGTGCTACCCCTTTTGAACCGAGTGTTTGACTGTACTCTGTTCTTTTATTGAGTGGTGCAACCACTCCTACAACCAGCAATGTCCGTGTACGTACCTGTGTAACTGTGTCTATGAGCACGAGTATGTTACTGATTTATACCAGTAGGGGGAGCCAGAAACAGAGAGAGGGGTAGTGCTGTGTCTCTAATGAGAGAGAGAGAGGGGGGTGGGGGGGGGGGGGAATTGCACCACTCAGTTCACACGTGTGTGATTTTTTTTATTTATGTTCAATAAACTATTCAATCAATCAATCAATCAAGCCAGCATAATTTATTCAATCCACCCATCCAGTCTAAAAAAGAAATAGCCAGAATAATATAAAATAGTGTTTAGAACTGTGTTGGTTCATCTCTGTTGCTCCCAGATAAACTCACTTCAAGGGAAAGGCTCGCTCGACTCAAGGACAGTCTGGAAAGGTTCTGGAACATATACGTACATACAGGGTGCCGATTCAGATAATACGTAGAAAGGAATAATTAAATCTGCACTGTCGGTAGTAGTCTTAGGAGTCTTGTTTAATAATGATAAAGTAGCAGTGTTGGAATTGTGTAATTCCAACAGTGACGAAGGCCTGCGGGCCGAAATATCTGTTTTGTTTGACTGCTGCTGCGGATCCTTTATCATTATTAAACAAGACTCCTACAGAGTATGGATTTTATGTTTCTTTCCTTGCCCCCAGATAAACACCTCCTGTCTCCTAATATCCCTAAGGGTTGCAACAATTACACAAACTAATGGATTTAATTGATTTGTTGCTAATTCAACAGAGCAATTGTCTAATAATGAATCCCCATTTTGAGCATGTCATTTTTAATAAGGTTTGTTGCGGTGTGGGAATTCAGCACGCAGTGGCACTTTAACTTGTCGTTGGCACTGATTGGCCAAGTTCTGTATTATCCCTGTAGGGAAGATACTGACAAAATCAGCACACTCGACCTCTCACTGACAGTGAGAGGTCGAGGTTCAATCCCTGAGGCAAGCTATAGTGTCTTGTCCGAGCGGTGTACTTGTACATCAAGCCACCTCGGCCTCCTGCTACAGGAGATGGGTCTTGTCCGGGCGGTGTACTTGTACATCAAGCCACCTCGGCCTCCTGCTACAGGAGATGGGTCTTGTCCGGGCCGTGTACTCGTACATTCAAGCCACCTCTGCCTCATCATGCTACAGGAGATACGATCCTGCCCTATGGGCCACATGGCTCCGGAACCCATTGCTTCCCAAGACAACTCACTGCTCTTCTCAAGATTATCATCGGACTGACTGCAGTTTAAACTATTTTATGTCTCCCTGGTCGAATCAATTCTCTCTCTGAAACAGAAGGGCAGAATTCTTGAGCCCAGCGGGAGAGGAGACACAGTGAGAGTTTTGCCATGGAAACAGGGCTGAAGTAGAACCACATGTTAGAAACCCATTTACTCGCCAGTGTGACAGAAATAGCCACGTCTATCTTGAACGAAATGACGAATGAGAAATGTTGTTTTTCACATGGGGGATATGGATATAGCCCTGTTCAAATATCCCTGGGACGACATTATGCCGCACGACTTGCAAGGAAATGCATCTCACTAACTTCATCGAATCACGTTTTTGCTGCACGGGAAATTATCCAAATATATTTGAAGTATTTGAAGCGTGATCAAATCTGATAGATCCAGTGCCTGCCTATATATAGCTGCAGATTTCAAGCTCTCCATTTCCTGCTCTGTTCTTTGAGAATGTCCGCACGGAATGGTTTAATACTGCTTATGCTCCATTGATTTATGGCAGAGCCATCAGAAGGGCCCAGCTGTGCGATCAATCATTCCCAGTGGTGGAAGAAGTACACAGGTTTTTTTTTTTACTTGAGTAAAAGTAGCAACGCCACAATATAATAAACATACTCTTTACAAGAACTGCTGTATTCAAAACGAGACTTGAGTAGCAATAGGCTACAAAAGCATTGCAATCAAGATGTACTTGTATTACAAGGAATTCAAACTTGACTTAAAGTATAAAAGACAAATATGATTTATTTATGATATGATTTAGAACTGTTAATATAAACCTGTACTGTATTTAAAGTCAAAACATACATGTTTTGACAGTATCAAAACCTAAGCTGTATGCTTATGAGTAAATCCCTCAAATGCAGTAGATTACTATTTCTGCCTTACACAGCAAAGTCGTTTAATTTTGCCAATTTAACTCAAATGTACAGTATTGAAACTGATTGACCTGTAAAGATAATTTTATTACATTAACATGTTTTTAATTAAGACATTTGTAATTAAATAAACATTGCAGGATGAATTGCTGTGTACCTAAAATGCACAATTATGTCATGCACATGGCATTACGGTTCAGAATAACCATCATTCATTGCTAAGCTTTACTGTGCAGTCAAATCTTCAGTGTTCAGTGTGGTGGTGGTGCAGCTTTTTCACTTAAATCACTGAGGATTCGACTGTGCTCAAACATCTTCACCCCAAATATATTTCCGGCCGCTGAAAGTATTTTATTTTTCAAACTTTTTATTTTTTTAAATGCATGCAAGGTAAGAGACATGTGTCAGATCGCGTCAGATAATCCTCACATAATCCCCACGGTCTGGAACTACTGTATACACCTCCCAAAGTCTGAGTAAGAAAGCTGCCATTTCCGTTCACGAAAAAATATCTTTACATTACATTACAGTTTTTATTTACATTTCTGCTAAGTAACAAGCTATAATATGCTTAGATGGTTTCTATTTATACTAGGATACATTTGTAAAGATGAAACTAAAGTGGTGTTGGAGGAGCTCCACTTCCGATTTATCGCATATACTCATGATAGAGCTTCCGTTGCTCCGGACTGTACGTATATGACGAATGCGGGAGCCAACAGTCTGGCAACACGAGACTAGTGAGTGAGTGGTGACACTGCCTCACACATACAGTCAAAGTCGTACGATTTGTCACACAATGGAAATTGTTCTCCACATTTGACCCATCTCTTGGAGCGGTGAGCTGCAGCCGTGCCGCGTTCGGGAATTATTATTATTATTATTATGATTCTATTAGTAGATTTGACCCCCCCAATCCAACCCATTGATGCTGAGTGTCAAGCAGGGAGGCATTGGGTCCAATGTTTACAGTCTTTGGTATGACGCGGCCGGGGATCGAACCGCGACCTCCCAGTTTCAGGGCGGACACTCTAACCACAAGGCCACTGAGCTGGCCATGCACAGTTGGGAGCAGTGAGTGCATGACACTGCATCACACATACAGTACATACAGTAACAGCCCATTTGGAATTCTAGGCACTGTCCATGGTGCTGAAGACCAGTGGCTGTGGACAATCTCTTCAGACAAAATATTACATGATTGACAACAAAACGCTTTGAAAAGTGCTGCCTCGTCGGTCTCCTGTGGTGGAGAACGTGTTCCAAGTGGCCCAGTTGCACCAACAAGCATTTCAACATGCTGTCATCTCCTCTGATGCGAGCATGGTTGCGTCCTCGGGTTGAGTATACAGAGTGACGTATAGAGGGTGCGCTGTGACTGGCCAGTCGCTGTGATTGACAGCCTACTACACCTAAACCTAACCCTAACCTTAACCTCAGTAAAACTATACCTAAACCTAACCTTAAACTCAGTAAACTATACCTAAACCTAACCTCAGTGTATAGTTTCACTGCTCAGTTTTTGTATTACCGTAATTTTCTTCTCTTTGCTCTCTTTATTGTACTGTTTCTAGGGTAGCGGTTTGGATGGGAGCGTGTGTTTACACACACACTAAAAGCTGGACATAGGAGGGGCTAGCGTGGTATCAGGTACGGTCGCCAGACTCGCCCCTAAACCATCTCACCATTTCCGCCGACCGCTCGGTCCGACGGTTCTTGTATTCTGTATTTTGTTTTACTGAGAATAAGGTTAGAAATAAGTTTAGGGTTAGGCATAGTTTTACTGGGGTTAAGGTTAGGAATAAGGTTAGGTTTAGGCATAGTTTTACTGAGGTTAAGGTTAGGAATAAGGTTAGGTTTAAGCATAGTTTTACTGAGGTTAAGGTTAGGAATAAGGTTAGGTTTAGGCATAGTTTTACTGAGGTTAAGGTTAGGAATAAGGTTAGGTTTATAGTTTTACTGAGGTTAAGGTTAGGAATAAGATTAGGTTTAACCGTTTAAGCATAATTTACTTAGGTTACTTTAGGAATACCAGGCCGCGCAGTTCCACCGGTATTCACTAGCGTCCCTCAAAAAAAAGGGGAAAAAAAGAAAGCCCATTACTGCATCAAAAGTAATCAACAAACTATTCCCTAAAAACTGGTCAAACATCGGCCAAATTCTCAAATAATATATAAGAAAGAGGCAACAATTGTGAAAATAACTGATCTAAAGCTTACACCTGCTATTTGCACCGTAATGTCTCAACTAACAACTTTAAATCACTCCTTAAAACTCATTTCTACAAAGCTGCATTCAATCCCCTACCCATGTGATTTGTGATTTTATTGATTTCTTGTTGTTTATTGTCATGTATTTTCTTCTATTGTGTGCCTCCTTCCTATGTTTTTATATCCGTCTCTCTGTAAAAGCACTTTGTGACTTGTTCTTAAAAGGTGCTATACAAATAAAGCTTTATTATTATTATTATTATTAAACTCTACTACAATTCAAAGTGCAATATCAGGTTATCCACAGTTCAAATAGGATTATTTTGGGGGGGTCCCCAGTTCAAATATGATTATTTTGGGGGGGTCCCCAGTTAAAATATGATAATTTTGGGGGGGTCCCCAGTTCAAATATGATTGTTTGTGTGGTCACAGCCTGAAAAGGTTGAGAACCACTGGTCTAGCTCACTGCATGGTTCTTAATAGGACCTCCAGGGGTCCTTGAAGGGATTCCAGGGGTCCCCAAAATGATTGATAAGTTAGGAACCAAATGGACCTTTATGGCATGGTCCGGAACTCAGAGGGTGTGCACAGCACAGATGCAACCAAATGGACCCGTATTAAGGGTTCATTATAAGAGTCCATTTAAAGGACAATAGCAGTAGCAAATAGTCTCCCTGCGAGAAACATCAAATGGTATATATGTCTGTCTGTCTGTCTGTGCACCATTAATTCAAATCAAACTACAGTCTGGGGGGGTCCTTGGAATGCAGGCAATCACGACGACCTTAACCATTAATTGAACCCAGCTGCAGTGCAATGCAATCCTACATCCCTACTACCACGGGAAGAAGGAAATAACGCATTGCGTTGTGAGCTTCGTCTGTTTTTGGCTAATAGTTAACGATTTGGTGAAACCAAATATAGCCTATCCAAGATCCTACAGACAGTTAAGTAAGTTGCAACTCGCGGGTCCGTTTTGTACTAGTCTCTGACCAGACTACTAGAGACAGTTTGAGTCACAGTTGAACCCCCGACGGAGCTGAGCTGACAGCCTGTTGTTGTGGTGCAGTTCGGTCGGTCGGTCGGCACATGGTAGCTGCTGAGTGAGTGAGTGAGTGAGTGAGTGCGCGCTGGCGTGGCGTGCAGTGCCGCATCGGCAGCACTATAACAACAACACGACAACCTAACCTATCTATCATTTGAAGACTCGCCGACGTTGCACCGTGCACGACACGTCTCCAGACCGTCCAGATAGCAGCAGTGTGTGTGTGCCGCTTTGCGTGTGGAGGAGCCTGCAGGAGGCGTCCATCAGGGCTTTTTTTTTTGTATGCGAAACGATCGCCAATTCAACTGCAAGTCTATACTCTCCGCCGGGGCTGACTGTCAGTGGAAGTAACCCCGATGGCTTCATCACAACATCTGCACAAATTGGTTCCACTGAAAATTACGCAACGGTAAGTCCCCGTTTTGTTTCTCCGTGCATGTGCATCATCATATAATATGCTGCATGCGCGCTTTGGCTGTCCTGTCCCAGTGGTTTGTGCTTCTCCGAGCCTGTTAAATAAGTAGCTGAGTGGGATTATTGCTGTTGTTGCGACATTAAGGCACCAGAGAAATACCCTTTTTTGAGACTGTAAATAATGGGCTGTGTGTGTGTGTGGAACTGTGGATGTCTGGTGTCTTCCCTTTGCGAAGAAAAGGTCATTCACACCAGACAGTGCATTCCATTGATACACGTACGCATGCATGGGTCAATGGATTGGGAATCTATATGGCTGTTACAAAACAAATAAGGGGTGGGGGGAAACGACAAAAAAGGAATACAGGAGAATAAATATTAGCCCTATATATTGCGCACTTTAATCTCCTTATGAATCAATTGAGTTTTGTCAGCCCTGAAATAAATGATCATAGCTCTACATCCAATATATAATCAATGTGGCAGTAGTAGCCTAATCTATCTTGCAGCAAAGATGGGCTACAGAGCCTGCATGTGTCGCCCAATCATTTAGAATGGTTGAGTAAGTGAATATTTAATGCCATTCCCATTTAGCCCTACAACACCGGAATACCTGTTTGTTTGGCATTTACTTAAGTGAATATAGGCCTATATTATATCTAAACAACAGGATCCCTTTAAAGTTCAAATTCATTATTCATGCATATGGATGTGGGCCATGATGTGAGGAATTCAGAGGATGTCAGTTTGATCCAGATCCTTTCTGTAGTTGAGTTTATATAGCCTACATTTAACCATCAAAGCAGAGCCTGTACATTTCTGGTCCCTTTTCTCCTCATCTGGACTGTAATGAGGGCGCTTGGTTCTATATATTCATCAGTGGTTCTCACTCAGACATTTGCATCCCAAATTGACATGTACTGTGGCCACACCCCCTTCTGAAAATAATAGGTGCCAATAAGGAGGACCACTATGGATTTGTGCTGATATTTAAACAAAATCCCAAATTGTTCAAAATGTGTCAAAATGTTGCAGTTCTACAAGCTCACTTTTCTAATCTAGATTGTCTGAATATATTCAGCAGCTATTCGTGTAGATTTTCATCTTACACAAACATTACATTGCCCTTGATAACGAATGGACAATTGTACGTCATGGTGTCTCTGAGCATATACACATCTTACATCATGATGATGTACGATGAAAAGAGCGACACTCACCTCACACAGGTGTGATTTTTGAGGACCGCTCCTATGAAAGGCTATAGTGTAGATTCTGTCTGAACACAAACATTAAATGCCATTGACATTTTACCAAATAACGTACCAAATAACGTACCAAATAACGATGATTTGATTGGCTGAGCACGGAATGTGATTTATGATGATGTATGCTGATGTATGACGATAAGAGCGACCCTCACTTCACACGAGTGTGATTTATTTTTGAGTGGCGCTAGCCCCTCCTATAAACAGCTTTTGTCCCCCCACACGTCTCAAGTTTTGCCATTGACAATTAATGAACGGACAATCTGCAGGCAACAGGCCTTCTGATTGGCCAGTATGAGATGATTCATGTATTCATCATGTATGATCATAAGAAGCCTCACTTCACACGGGTGTGATTTTTTTTTAATATAGCCAAACAAAATAGGGTTAAAGTGCTTAACCCATTCTGACCGGGAACCCATGTTGGTGTTAGCATCATGTTATGCTTTAGATATTGAAAAACAGCAGATCTACAAGCTCATAGCGCGCCACCGAGTGGCGCGCTACGAGCTTGTAGGTCTGCTATTTTTGAAAAATCGAAGAACGACATTTTTAGAATCTGATCTCAGGTCAGAATGGGTTAATCAGACCAGTGTGTGTCCAGTGGAAACCTCGTATGAATCTGATCTCAGGTCAGAATGGGTTAAACTAGTAATTTTTAAAATTTTAAAGTAACTACAGTAGTTGTAGTTTTTTGGGGACCTCCAGGAATCTCCTCATGGACCCCTGGGGGTCCCCGGACCACTGGCCAAAGTTAAATGATCAAGCTGGGCCTGCCCTGTAACGATCAGTGGTTCCCAAAGTGGGATCCGGGGGCCCCCAGGGGTCCTTGAGGCAGCCAGCTAAATGATAGTTACTTTGGAACCAAATGGGCTCTTATGGGTCTGTAACTCTGAGAGCGTATCGTATACTAATGGAACCAAATGGACCCTAACGGGTCCAATTGGTTCCATGTGTACCACTCTGAGTTAAATTAATTATAATTAACATTGATTTTACAATATAAATGGGGGTCCCAGAGGTGGAAAATAGAAATGCCATCAACCCATTTTGGACGGGAACCCCTTTTGGTGTTTTAATCTAAGCATTATGTTAGTAGATCTGCTATTGAAAAATAGCAGATCTACAAGCTCGTAGGTGGCGTGCTACGAGCTTGTAGATCTGCTGTGTGGGGGTCTGCAGGCTAATTTGTGTCAATTTGAGGTCCTTGATGTTACAAAGTTTGCCTTTAACCCATTCTGACCTGAGATCAGATTCATACGAGGTTTCCACTGGACACACACTGGTCTGATTAACCCATTCTGACCTGAGATCAGATTCTAAAAATGTCAGTCGTTCTTCGATTTTTCAAAAAATAGCAGACCTACAAGCTCGTAGCGCGCCACTCGGTGGCGCGCTACGAGCTTGTAGATCTGCTAATTTTCAATAGCTAAAGCATGACATGATGCTAACACCAAAATGGGTTCCTGTTCAGAATGGGCTAATAGAGAGCTGGTAACCACGTGAACCCAAATGGACCCATTTTATACGCTCGCAAGAGCAATTCAATTATTGTTAAACTTCTGCCTTACTTAATTTACCAGAAGTCTACACAAGTAGAGAATGTAGAAGCATTGTTATTTTGATCAATGTTTGCCTGTTAGCTCTCCTACATACTGTATATGGTAGCTCATCAACAGCATGGAATTGTGGACAAAATCGTATCCAGCGATAACAACATATTAAGTCTTTTGGTCTTAGAGGCTAAATGTCATCAAATGGTGGTCTGTGGCTTATATGGGCCTTGGTATGAAAAAGGTTGAAAAGCAGTGATCTAGTCCTCGTCCTCCCCTCCTCGCCTGTACTGTAGCGATGTGGGCGTTTGATGCTGCACATGAAGGCTTATACAATGCATCATGCCTGCCTGGTCCTTTACACTCACATGTCAACCGAAGAAAGTAGTGATTACGATGTGTTAATTCATGGATGTGTAATCGTCCGTGTCTTTCTTTCCTCGTGTGCGTGTGCGTGTGCGTGTGTGTGTTCTGTGTGTGTTCTGTGGACCTCCTGTTTGAAATCGTGGCAACCCCTGGAGCAGTTTCCCTAGCAGGTAAGAGAGTTGCTGTTTAGATCAAACTGTCTAGTTAGTCAGTGATTGACAAACACTGTCACTGTAGTGCATCCTGTCTCCTATAGTCTGTCCAAGTTCCTACTACAATACGTTGTGATGTTTCTATAACCTATATTATTATAATTGTTATATTATTATATTACTCATTGCTTACTCATCTGAAGAGAAAAGCTTGGTCACAAACATCGTCAAATGTATTTCCCCCGGGGCGTTTTTAAATCAAATCTTTGCTTCTGAGGGGGTCCCTGCCCTGAAACAACATGTTTTCAGATGGGGGTCTGCGGCCAAATACAGATAATTCTGGGGGTTCTTCACATGAAAAAGGTTGAGCACCACTGACATAGAAACAGGATTTAGAAGACATCTTTTTTAGAATCGGCCTCAGTCCTAACTGGGTTCAATGTAGTGAAAAACAGCTATTAGTTATCTGTTTGGCAGGCCCGGTTGAGTGTTTTGCTTATGTGTGTGTGTGTGTGTGTGTGTGTGTGTGTGTGTGTGTGTGTGTGTGTGTGTGTGTGTGTGTGTGTGTGTGTGTGTGTGTGTGTGTGTGTGTGTGTGTGTGTGTGTGTGTGTGTGTGTGACTGTCTGTCCTTCGTCCTGTCAATCATCTTTCTGTCTTGTCTGCCTGTGTCTGTTAGTGTCTCTGCCCTGTCTGCTGGGCGTGTCCTATATGTTACCCTCAGTGGTGTTAAGTAAGTAAATTTACTCAAGCACTGTACTTGAGTATTTGTACTTTACTTCAGTATTTCCAATTTCTAGTACTTTTACTTATACTCCACTACTCACTACATCTCAGAGCCAATATTTACACTTTTACTCCACTACAATTATTATTTGACATTTTTAGTTACTAGTTACTTAATTTAAATTTTGATTAGAAAACCACTTCAATCCTACAATATATACATTTCGACCATTTGGAAATAGCAGATCTACAAGCTCACAATGCAGTTTCTCGTGTAGCTTAATAATTGCATTTGTTATTGCATGTACGATATATGTGAGGAGTGCACACATCCGCTGTGTGTGTGTGTGTGTTTACATTTTTGTGTGTCTGACTGTGACGCTTCCTGTTTGTAGTGAATCATAGTGTTTTCGGGAACTAATGAGTAACGTTCCAGAACCCCCAAACCCCCAGAACCTGTCCCGTTCCACAATTACCCCCAGAACCCCTCCCGTTACCTCCCCTGTGTTCTGCAGGGCCTATTAGCAGGCCCTGTCTCACTATAGGACGCGTGGCATTGACTAATTGGACCAGATCTGATTGATGCGGAGTCCTTAAAAACACATTTACGCACATGCAAAAGCCACATCCCAAGGTGTCGGAACTCATTAAGGATCACAAAATACAGTTTGACACGCGGATGACTTTTTGCCGTCCTCATCATGTGCACACGGGGAGGCAATTCATAATGTGTTCCCTAGTTTGCAGTTAACCACTAAAGCCTTTTATTTTAAATCAAATGGTGCATTTACAGTATATAGCACTTTTATCCAAAGGGATTGTGCATTTCATTCATACACCGACGGCGATGGAAACCCTGCAAGGCTCCAACGTGCACATTGGGAGCGGTTCAGAGTCTTGCTCAAGGGCACAAGTTTGATCATACTGTGTGTGTGTGTGTGTGTGTGTGTGTGTGTGTGTGTGTGTGTGTGTGTGTGTGCGCGCGCGCGCGTGCGTTTGCATGCCATACTGCCATTATTAGGGCATCATGAAGGGGTTTATGCCCAAATGATTTTTTCAAAATGCTTTCATGGTGCTTGAAATTTTTATATTGCCATAATCCCATTAATAATAGATACTGCATGGCAGATCACTACTGAATATTCAGTCATTGATTTTTTTACCAGCCATCGAGAGCTCTCCTCGCCAACAAATGCCTCTCCGCTGTGTTTGTGCTTTAATATGAATTCATATTTATTCATAACGAGCAGTGTTTCTCCCCCCAAATGGATACACATGCGGTACGAGCACATTCTGACGAGCATTTAATAGTCAACAGAAAACATGAACGGAAAAACAGAGAGAGAGAGAGAACCGGTGTGTGTGCGTGCGTGCGTGCGTGCGTGCGTGTGTGTGTGCGTGCGCTACTACAGCACAGGGCTGATGTTTGTTTTTTGTGTGTCTTTTCAGAACCCTGGATGCTGAAGTACGTTGAAGACACGGGGAGAGCTGCTCGCGGACCGTCCCTGTGAGAACACACAGTGTTTGTGTGTGTGCACGGCACGCACGCATGCGCACACACACAAACACTACACAAACGCCACCCCGTGGGTCTCCTTTTCTGGGACTGATTCACCTCAGAGACAATGAGAGGATATCTCCTGGCTGTGATCCTTCTTCTGCCCCTGGTGAGTACGAGATGCATGTGCCTACGTGTGTGTGTGTGTGTGTGTGTGTGCCTGCACGTGCATGCGTGCGTGTGTGCGTGCGTGTGGATTGCAAAAGACGAATGCAAAAACGTTGGCTTTGGAACACTGTTCTGTCTCAGCTATTATGGGCAGTCTGTCTATGTTTTTGTAGTAGTACCGACATGTCATAAAGGTGCCATCTTTTTTTCCTCTTGTGTGTTAACTGTTAACACCCTGAGCGCACAGGACGGTCAATTAGTAACGCCCAGCGCTCAGGACGGAGATAGATGTGGGACGTCATCGAAAATGTACCCCGTTAGGGTACCGTTAGGGTCCATTTGGTTCCATTTGTACACTCTGAGAATAAATGAATTAACATTGATCGTGTGAGTGGAGTGAGTCCACTCCATGTCAGACATTGTTATGAAACTATTTGGAGGAAGTAATGTATGCTAGTCACAGTATGCTACATTGATGTCGGCATCATCAAATGTAACAATTCCCACGTCAGCTTTCATGTCTTTTACTGACCTCTTTGGAACACTAACACACACAGCCAGGCTGACCACAGAACTGCTTGTTCAGCTGCCCAGAGGCCCCATTTCATCAGCACACTGTTGTGTGGAGAGACACTATAGCATCGTTCCCTCTTCAATATGGATATTACATACTAGGTGTAACGGCCAAATGAGTGGAATTGTCCAAATATATTGGGACCATGGGGTGGCGCTGTTGGCGTTATAAGCGTCTGGGTTTCTGGAACTGGTAGGGAGGATTGACCCGGAAGGGCAAAGGTTTTTGACCGCAGGTACGTCATTTGACAACACTGGGTGACAGCGAAATGTTTGTTTGGTCCGAAATGTTTGTTTCGTGTTGTCTATTCTGATTATTGCTTATTTTGATCGCAGATGCTGTACTGATTGTGAACAGGTGAAGCAAATAATAAATACTCAAAAGCACGAAGAGCGGCCTGTATTTATCATTGGAGCGAACAGTACAGTCTAACATCAGCGCGTCAGCCGGTCCAACCACGGGTTCAACACCTCGAGAGACGGAGGCTCTCATACTAGGATTCACATTAGTACATTTTAAAATGTAGCCCGTTCAAACCAAGACAGTGTGTGTTATTTTAACAAGCTCGAAACGCGGCATGAAGCCACGCATTTTGAGCTTGTAGATCTGCTACTTTTGCTATTTTCCCGGAAATATCCGGAAAAGTACCAGTTTGGGACGTACAGTATGAAGTTTCATGTGTGTGACATGAAGTCCTAGTGTAAACAGGTCCTATACAATGGAGATAGAGGTCTGAGCACTTCCTTTCTGACACAATAAGCCTGATTTGTTTTTGTTTTTTTTATATTAAGTTCAGCACTAATGTCAAGTATAGTATGAGTCACACCTATTCGGTTGACTCACGTACTGACTCAAGTATGCTATGAGTCATCATACCTTTTTTTTCCCCCTCAGTTGACTGTTTTAGAAATGCCAATAACGTGGATCAGTGGCTCTAAAACCTTCATTTCAAGGAGCCCCATAAGTCTGGGGTCGGGGGTCCCGTACCTTGTCATAGATTCGAAGGTGGAAGTACCTTTTGTAGTTCATATTTGTGTGTGTAATGGTGCTTGTGGCGGAGATCCGCTGTGTTGTCACTTCTTCTCACTCTTTCCTTCAGCCACTGACGAGCTTGTCTCGGGGCACCGTATACGGCCACAATGGCGACGTGTCACTCTTATCGTTGGCCCTTTGAAATAGTTTTTCTCTTGAGGACAGTGAGGATCTGCAGGGCAACTCGGACTGCCGTCTCTTCCGCTTTAAGCCATTTAGACCTGAGATCAGATTCTAAAAATGTCTTCTACATCCTGACAGTTTTCCATTCTGACCTGAGATCAGATTCTAAAAATGTCTTCTATGTCAGTCGCTCTTCGATTTCTACAAGCTCATAGCGCGCCACTCGGTGGCGCGCTATGAGCTTGTAGATCTGCTATTTTTCAATAGCTAAAGCATAACATAGTGCTAACACCAAAAGGGGTTCCCGCCCCAAAATGGGTTAAGCTGGGAGGCCAGCAGGCCAGCAGGCCTCCCAGCAAACAGATGTGCTTGGATGATTTGCCTCATCCAAGCACATCTGTTTCAGTGCACCTCCAGTGGCGCTGTCTGCTGTTTCCGGCTGCCGCCATCGATGCGATGATGTCGAGACGTGGGAGATGATGGCGTTCTGATGACGCCGCAGCACGGCGGGATCCAGTGGGTTCCGTCCGTGCCTTTTGTCTATCTTTATTCCATATAGCTGCCATCTTGAATCCTGTTGCACTTCCTGCACCTGTTTTAGTAGTGACACAATAACCTAGCCAGAGAATAAATAAGCTTACATTGTTTCTAGCAGTCCCTGTGTATGGCTACAGGATAATGATGCTTATTAGCAACAGAACACACACGCACGCACACACACACGCATGCACGCGCGCTCACAGCAGCGCTGTGGCCCCAAGGGAGCTTACTAACCCAAATGCATATACCGTAGCTTCCATTCTCATAAACCCATTCCCTTAGGCCGGGCAAGCTGGAAACTCCGCCCACACCCACCGCCAACACACTACAGTATTTTGGGAAAATAAACAGTACTAAGTTCTTAGTAAACAGTGTGATTTAGTCATTTGTGCTGCACCGTTCAGAGCATGAATCATTCAATTACAAGGTAATCATGTGTGTGGTTTTTGTAGGAAACATCTGCCAGCTCCAGTCAAAAACAATGAACTCACGACTAACACTGTAGACATAGTTGGTTAGTTGTTGCTTTTTTTTTTAGCTGAGGCTTAACTTCTGCAGCAGTAGTACCTGATCGCTGGCTGGTATAATATTTATTGTGACCGAAGGTTGCAGTTAACTATGGAATTGTGCGTTTTTCCGTCACTGAAAATCCCCATACTTGGGATGTTTTTTGTCACTCAAAAGCCTTTTTTTCCTTTCACTTTTGACTGATACCGGTCCATTTAAACTCTAGACGGGCCCGCCCCAAAGTCATTTGAGCAGCCGCACCTGGCAGCCGGCGAAAACTAGAGTTCTCAACAGGCCCGAATATTAAGGCCCTGTACACTCAAGACACTGCCCCCGCTGCCACCCTTAGAATCTCCACATATGAAGTTCTGACCTGTTCTGGCATTCCATAATATGTTGATCTGACTTCGTCACACCCTGTACACTCAAGACACGCTCCATATATGGCCAGTGCACGACAGCTGTTGTAACTGTACCCCCCTGGTGTCCTCCACTAGATCTAATTGGGACTAGAGCAAAGTGCCTTGCTCGATCGAGTGAACGAACGAGGCAAGAGAGGGACATTAATTTATCTTCCCTCGTGCAGCGTGACTCTCTCTTGCACCATCCAGTCACAAGCTCGCCTCCCCAACCTTAACCCATTCTGACCTGAGATCAGATTCATACCAGGTTTCCACTGGACACACACTGGTCTGTTTAAGCCATTCTGACCTGAGATCAGATTCTAAAAATGTCAGTCACTCTTCGATTTTTCAAAAATAGCAGACCTACAAGCTCGTAGCGCGCCACTCGGTGGCGCGCTATGAGCTTGTAGATCTGCTATTTTTCAATAGCTAAAGCATAACATGATGCTAACACCAAAATGGGTTCCCGTTCAGAATGGGTTAAGGCTTCTGCCGTCTCCCAGTGCATGTGAAGTGTCTTTTCTTCTCTTTCTCTGTTATAATGATGTCTTTGCCCTTACAATGCAATTGACATACCACATTATTCCCAATTGTCCACCTTCTTCTCGGTTGACGAGGCAGAGGCAGAGAACCGTCCTGCGTCGTGTCGAATGTCGCTGTATGGCGAGCTTAGCCCATTCAGACCGGGAACCCATTATGGTGTTCAGCATCATGTTATGCTTTAGCTATTTAAAAATAGCAGATCTACAAGCTCATAGCGCGCCACCGAGTGGCGCGCTACGAGCTTGTAGGTCTGCTATTTTTGAAAAATCGAAGAACGACTGACATTTTTTTAGAATCTGATCTCAGGTCAGAATGGGGTTAATCAGACCAGTGTGTGTCCGGTGGAAACCTCGTATGAATCTGATCTCAGGTCAGAATGGGTTAGAGGTCGAGCGGATCGAATGGGATTTTTATTAGCTGGGCTGGGCGGTTGCAGCGGGCGGGACTGTGGCTGCGTTATGGTCCTCAGTCACACGTAGCCTTAGGGGGGGAAGAGAGAGACGGGCTGCTGCTCTTACAAAATGGGCGGCTTATCTGGATGCCACATCTGTTGGCGGAGAGAGAGGAAACAGACAGAAGCAAATGACGAGTATGGAGGAGACTGTTATAAAGGAGGCTAGGACCAGTGGTGGAAAGTAAACGAGTATATTTACTTGTATTGATCCTATAAACCAGGGGTGGGCAACTGGCGCCCCGGGGGCCACATGCGGCCCCCACCTTCACTTAATGTGGCCCTCAGGTTAATATCAGAACACTGATATAGTATTGATTGCAGCTGTTACAATTCCAAACATGCAAACATGACCCGCTTTAATTACTTAGTGACTAGTATTAGAATATTATTATCTTTTTGTGTCCAATGTAGTTATATTAACAGTTCATAAAGTTAACATAACTATAACTAAATGCATTTGAAATTCAATGAAAAGGTTACTTTTCAGGATTCAAATAAAAAAATATCAAAACGTTATTCAGGATTTCAATTCAAATATACAGTAGCAAAAATAGCAGATTTTGAGCTTGTAGATCAGCTATTTTTGCTACGACAATAATATATGGCCCTAGGGAGTGAGGGCAAAGTTGCACACCCCTGCTATAAACTATGTAATATTATACGTCTAAGGACTAAGAACCAACCAGAACTGATCCGGTTCCCATTGGGAACCAACCGGTGCAAAGGTAGTCTGTGGAGGACAGACGAGGAAAAAAGAGAATTAGAAAATATAGAGGATAAGAGGTGAAAGGAGAGGTGTGGATGAACTCCAAAGCATGTAGACACAAGTGGATGTCATCCAAGGAAGATGGCGTCCCTAGATTTACAATAAGATGGCCAGTAAATCAGAAGATAGCGTCCATAGATTTACAATAAGATGGTCCGTAAATCAGCGTCGCAAATTATTCTCTGCGTTTGCTTTTCTTTAACCAATTTAGGAAGGGAACGCAACACTGTGTCTCTTTAGCGTTTAACCACTTTAGGCCTGACGTCGAAATTTACAAATAAATCTTCTAAATGATGACAATTTTCTGAAAAACCTCATGTTTCTGTATCAGTAGTGGTGCTCAATATTTCATGCCAAGGACCCCAAAAGTCATACGTAATTGGCCGCCGACCCCCCATCTGGAAATATGTTGTTCCAGCAGGGACCTCTCAGAAGCAAAGATTTTAGTTCAAACGTTCGCTCTGAAAGAGCACACTTTCAAGATTTTTCAAAAATAGCAGACTTACAAGCTCGTAGCGTGGCACTCTGTGCCGCACTATGAGCTTGTAGATCTGCTATTTTTCAATAGCTAAAGTATAATATAATGCTTGAAACACCAAAAGGGGTTCCTGTCCAGAATGGGGTCATTGTTTTTGACTGGAGCTGGCAGATGTTTCCTACAAAAACCACACACATTACCTTGTAATTGATTCATGCTCTGACAGGTATTAAGCTGTTGAACAATAGCAGATCTATAGCACATATTATACAAGCTCGTAGATCGACTTGTAGATCTGCTATTTTTGAAATATCGTGAAAATATGGCGCAAATCTTTGAACATATTTTCTTTCACAGTGAACGTTTTTAACTCATCATCTTTGCTTCTTGGGGGGGGGGGGGGGGGGGGGGTCCCTGGAACAACATATTTTGAGATTGGGGGGGGGGGGCAGCGGCCAATTACATATAATTGTTGGGTTCCTTAACATGAAATAGTTTGAGAATCATTTACATGGAAACATACGTTTTTTTCAACTGTCAGGATCTAGAAGACATGTTGTAGAATCTGGTCTCAGGTCTAAATGTGTTATAATATACTTGTTTTGTATGTTATGTAATGGACGGAGTATGCGAGATCATAACAATGGTGGACAGCGCTGGTTGATTTGGCAGCCACGGTGGTAAATGTCTTTAACTGAAGTGACGTTTAACCCATTCTGAACGGGAACCCATTTTGGTGTTATAGCATCATGTTATGCTTTAGCTATTGAAAAATAGCAGATCTACAAGCTCATAGCGCGCCACCGAGTGGCGCGCTACGAGCTTGTAGGTCTGCTATTTTTGAAAAATCGAAGAACGACTGACATTTTTTAGAATCTGATCTCAGGTCAGAATGGGTTAATCAGACCAGTGTGTGTCCAGTGGAAACCTCGTATGAATCTGATCTCAGGTCAGAATGGGTTAAATACCATGCTGTGATTTGCGTATACTCTTGTGCTGCCCTCTGTGGAACACTTCTACATACCGTCACCGATGATTTGTGAATGTGATTCAGATGAGGAAAATGGTCTGGTCTTTCTATAGCTCCTTCAGCCAAAGAGCTTTACAGTGTGCGATACACACACACACACACACGCACGCACGCACGCACGCACACACGCACACACACACGCACACACACACACACACACACACACACACACACGCAGGCACAGGAGCAATTACGGGTGTCTCGTTTGGTCATTGTCGGAAGGTGTTGACAACATGAGTATCGGCAAATTATGCAGCCGATGTGTCACGATTTTTCACCATTTTCAATTTTCCCAACATATCAAACATAAAATAATAATTGCAGATATATATATATGCCTATATAAGCTCAGAACATGTTGGTTATTACAATTGATTTAGCACTTTTTAACAGAATATCGGTCAACGTGTATCAGTAATCGCTAATCGGTGGACTAGTACTCTCCGAAGGCTCAGCAGGCTCTAGTCAAACCCATGTCTGGTCTAGTATAAACTAGGAGAGATGATGGTTATGAACGTACAGTAGTACCATGACATACTGTATCTCATGGTCATGTAACCATAACAGCTGTTGACCTATCGTGTGCACTCTTCTGATATCGGTCTCGTGTTATAGTCAGTGAGCCGCCCCACACGGTGCTGTTGCTGATCACATCTCCAGACGTGAGTGCTGTAATGATTTATAGCGCTTTTACAAGTGCTCAAAGCGCTTTACAATGGTTCATATACATTCATATATTGGGAGCTGAAGCGGCGAACAGTCGACGCCAGCGTCCTCACTTCCCCACACTCGCACACCAATGTCGGCAAGCTAGCCCCGACCGACTCACTGGAGGCAATGTAGGGTTCAGTGTCTTATTGCCCCGAGGACACTTCCACATGTGGACAGGAGGAGGCGCCGGGATTCTGACCCACGGATCATTGGACGACCTGCTCTACCTCCTAACAACGCTTCGGTCGTGTAGTAGTACTACCTTTTGGTACTTGTTGTTGGTGCCAATACTTTCGTGTCCGGGAACACCTTTTGGTGTTTTAACTAAGCATCATGTTATACTTTAGCTATTGAAAAATAGCAGATCTACAAGCTTGTAGGTCTGCTATTTTTGAAAAATCGTACATTAAAAGTAAATTGTTATTGCCAGGCTTTCAGCTCAGTGGCCTTGTGGTTATAGTGTCCGCCCTGAGACTGGGAGGTCGGTGTTCGATCCCCGGCCGGGTCATACCAAAGACTCTAAAAATGGGACCCAATGCCTCCCTGCTTGACACTCAGCATCAAGGGTTGGATTGGGGGTCCCTGCGACATACTAGCGTCATGTCCAGGGGGTGTACTTGTACATCAAGCTGCCTCACGCTACAGAAACAGGAGATAGGCTCCTGCCCTGTGGGCCTCATGGCTCGGCAAGGCTACTTACTATTATATAAAAATAAGTTGTACTTTTTCCCCCATCACTGGGTGTTGTTGTTGTGTGTTGGTGATGTTATCGGGGGCCTGGTGTGAGGTCTGTGTGCTCTGCAGTCAGACGCCCAACTGTGTTTCCACTCGGTGGCTCTTCAGTGTGTGAGTGTGTGAGACAGAGTGTGAGAGACAGAACACAGCTGGAGCACCGACAGGATGCCAGACACTCCTACAGAATATACTGGACTCACTTTTTACTCCCCCCGACCAGCTGCTCACACTTTAGGAATGTGTGTGTGTGTGTGTGTGTGTGTGTGTGTGTGTGTGTGTGTGTGTGTGTGTGTGTGTGTGTGTGTGTGCGCGCGCGCGCGTCTCACGTGCACTGCACATTGCATGCATTGTGCATATGTTGATACATACTGTACTGTTTTGAGTTGTACATGCACGCTCAACCGAACGTAGCATATTATCGTTGCTGTCGGGCAGAAACCTCCTTAACTTTTTGTGTATTTTTTTATTTTAGTAAATTAACGCTCCGTCTTGATCACACCACAGCGTCACACAAAACAACCCCAAAGTAGCAGATCTAACAAACTCGAAGCGTGGCGCGAAATGACGCGTTCTCCGAGCTTTGTCGATTTTTGCTATTTTTGAATTTTAATCCTGAAAAGTAACAGTTTTGGACATTTCCCGAAGTTTCCACCCGACAGAGACGATATTTGGTTGCTTTATGACGTTTCGTGCCTGCGTGTGCTTGTGCACCTATGAAAACCAGTTGTAGTCCGTCTAATAGAACGGACGTACTGTAACATGTCATCCAGGCTGCCTTTAGTAAAAATAAAAACAACAAAAGAATAAATTATCGTACTTAACCCATTCTGACCTGAGATCAGATTCATACGAGGTTTCCACTGGACACACACTGGTCTGATTAACCCATTCTGACCTGAGATCAGATTCTAAAAATGTCAGTCGTTCTTCGATTTTTCAAAAATAGCAGACCTACAAGCTCGTAGCGCGCCACTCGGTGGCGCGCTATGAGCTTGTAGATCTGCTATTTTTCAATAGCTAAAGCATAACATAATGTTAACAACAAAATGGGTTCCCGTTCAGAATGGGTTAAGTTCTACGTGTCTGATCCTGTGCCAGACAGATTGGACCCATCACTGTACAGCTCTGGCTTCTATATGGCTGTTTCTGCCCGGCTGCTTAGCAACATCTCCATCTTTACTGAACACACAAAAAGAGCTCTTTCCAACAAAAGGCTGGTGCTTCTATTATAAATGCAACCATTTACACAACCATTATGTTATGCCATTTATAAGACTAGACCTGTACGGTACGTGCCTGTCGGCTACGGGCGGCTACTGGCCTACTTGAGGAACGATGCAACTCGGGAACCTAATTATACCCGTTGTCTACTTGTCATAGCACCCGTCTAGACTGTCTGTGTCCCACATGGAGATCTCTGTATCTGCCGGGGTCTGAAGAGGTCAAATTGACTGACTGGAACGCGTGTGTGTGGAATATGAAGTCAGTGGGCAAGTCGGTCTTCTCGAGTTATGTGCATTACAACCGTACACACGCGCACACCCAAACGCACGCAGACAGACAGAGAACTATTTTAGTACAAAAGTCCTACGGGAGCTTTCGTTTGTTTTGTGTGTGCCGCCTCGTACCACACTAATACCTTTGGTTGCTTTGTTGTAGGCCAGCATCAGTGTTTTGTACTCGATCCATACGAGGGAGCGGAGGAGAAGGGAGGAGACATGATCATTTTGTCTGGTGTGCACCGTGTGTATTCGGGGGAATCCCTCGGTGGTGGTGGTGGTGGTGTGACGATACGTGGAGGCCCGCCGCCTGCTCATATCAGTGGACACCGATAGAGAGAGAGAGATGAGTCAGCCTCTCAGGGCTGGACAACATTATATACTGTATACATGCTACAGGCAGTGCTGGACAGTAACCAAGCATGTTTAGTGGCGTACCGTACTCGAGAGGACATTTCTCATTATCTGCACTTCAGTTGAGTATTCCTTCCACTATGTTTCAACTAGCAGGGGGGGGGCACTATAGTGCATCAAGCTGTGCTTCACGCTACAGAAACGGGACATAGGCTGCTGACCAAATGGGCCATCATATCATATATGGCTCCAAATGGGCCATCATATCATATATGGCTCCAAATGGGCCATCATATCATATGGCTCCAAATGGGCCACCATATCATATTATGGCTCCAAATGGGCCATCATATCATATGGCTCCAAATGGGCCACCATATCATATTATGGCTCCAAATGGGCCATCATATCATATGGCTCCAAATGGGCCACCATATCATATTATGGCTCCAAATGGGCCATCATATCATATGGCTCCAAATGGGCCACCATATCATATTATGGCTCCAAATGGGCCATCATATCATATGGCTCCAAATGGGCCACCATATCATATTATGGCTCCAAATGGGCCATCATATCATATTATGGCTCCAAATGGGCCACCATATCATATTATGGCTCCAAATGGGCCATCATATCATATGGCTCCAAATGGGCCACCATATCATATTATGGCTCCAAATGGGCCATCATATCATATTATGGCTCCAAATGGGCCATCATATCATATTATGGCTCCAAAGCATACTCACTCCTCTGGGAGTCTTTCATGAGAGGAAGTCTTCTCTATTGTCTTCATATTAATGATAATGATAATGAACTTTATTTATATAACACCTTTCAAAACAGGGTTCCAAAGTGCTGTACAGTACAAAGTTAAAAAAAAAACATATAGCAAGTCACAATCAAGAACATTTTGAAAACGAGAAACACAAAAGGAAAAGAAGACAAATAGCAGCAGTTTGAATATGTACGATCCCCTAAAGAAAGGGTAAAACACATTCTGTGTAAAGGTGAGTTTTTAAAAGGCACAGATGGTGCTAACCTTACTGTACATGCACCGGTAGAGCATTCCATAATGTAGGTGCCCGGGCGGCAAAGGCCACACGATCACCTCTGGTGACTAGGTTCGTCATAGGGACCTTGAGGAGCCTTTCACACATTCATTGTTTTCAGCCTCTCTCTCCATCATTCTCTGTGATTTGGGTTGAATGAGCGCACAGTAGATGACGTGGACATGAAGGCTCTTATAGTTTGGGGTTTTTTTGTTGAACGCTGAGACGTTTACGACGTACTGTTATACAGTATGCTGGTGTTACTACTCATACGTCCGTTGGCTTGCATCAGCGAATTGCATTGGCTATTTGGTAGCGGGACATTAATCCCATAGCCTGGAAGGATGATTACACTGTGACTTTACATAAAAAAAAAACAGACGTTTTAGAATGCCATCAATGCATTGAAAGGGACACAAATCACCTATGACCCGTTCT